>NC_085055.1:1798601-1893601 GCF_963662255.1 Cinclus cinclus
AGGGAGCAGAGCTCGTTCCTCACTGCTCCATTTGCTGCAGTCATTGGTTTTATTTTCCCTGGATTTGTGTGTCATAAAGGAGCTTGGGGTTTTGTATTTTTTTTTTTTTTGGAAGTTGTATTTTTTTTTAATATAAATGAGTGTAAAAATACTTCCCTGGGTGAGGTAACCACATTCCTGATATGGCACATGAGAGAATCGCTGGCCATCCGTGTATTTGGGAAAACCAAGCAGGAGAAGCCAGGAAAGAGTCTCTGGATGGTGCAGAGTGTTTGACAACAGGGATGGCTTTCCCTGGCTTTCCCTGCATCCCAAGGGATGGGGGAGGGAAAGCTTCCCCGCAGCAATTCCCCCCTCCCAGGCGGCTGCTCCACACTCCTCTGTTTTGGAGAGCAATTCTGGAGTGTCTGAAAGGAATCTGTGCCCGTGCAGCTGCACTTGTGCCACCCTTTGCTGCCTCTCTGGGCTCCTCAGACAGCAAATCCCGGGAGGGGCAGCTGGGAAAGGGAATCAGCCTGGAGAAAAGGGGCATCAGGAGGTTTGGAGGTTTGGAGTGGAGGTTTGGAGTCCCCATCTCTGGAGGTGTCCAAGGAATTCCTGGATGTGGCACTCTGGGCTGGTGACAAACGTGGGGATCAGGCCAGGTTGGATGATTTTGGAGATCTTTTCCAACCTAAATAATTCCATGATTCTGTGGCTTTGGAGCTACCCCATGGATACAGCACCCCAGGTTTGGGGGATAACTGCAGGGAGATGCTGGAGGTGACCACCAGAAATGGGTCAGGGGTCTCAGTGACACCATTCCAAAAACAGCTCTTGGAATATCCGAATCTTTAAGGAAAAGTAATCCCAGAATCGTTAAGGACAGAAATCCCACAATTGTTAAGAAAAAGGAATCCCAGAATCATTAAGGACAGAAATCCCACAGATATTAAGGAAAAAGAATCCCAGAATCTTTAACAAAAAGGAATCCCAAAATCATTAAGGCAAAAGAATCCCAGAATGATTTAAAAAAAAATGGAATCTCAGAATTATTAAGGAAAGGAATCTCACAATCATGGAGAAAGAATCCCAGAATCATGAAGGGAAAAGAGTCCCAGAATCATTAACAAAAAGGCATCTCAGAATAATTACAGAAAATGAATCCCAGAAACATTAAGGAAAAATAATCCCAGAATCAATAAGGTTGGAAAAGCCCTCCCAGCCCATCAGATCCAACTTTTTCATCCCCCAGAGCAGGAGGGGAGCCAAGGAAACACACACACACATCCAGGGAATGTTGTGGGCATCCCAGGGACCATCCCACAAACCCAGCACACTCTGGCAAAGAAATGAGAGGAAAACTGGGGGGGGAGAAGGCAGTGCAGGGGGTTCGGGCCTGGCCTTGAGATTTAGAATAAAAACCAAAAGTTAAACCCAGAACAGTTTGTTCTGAGCCTGATTATTGAACTGTGCTGGTCTGAGGGCTCCTGGGAAGGGCTGATGGAGGAGCTCAGGAATCATCAGGGAAAAGCAGGAACACCAAAGCAGAGCTGTCCCTAATGGGAATGGGATCCTGCAGGGGCAGGAACACCAAAGCAGAGCTGTCCCTAATGGGAATGGGATCCTGCAGGGGCAGGAACACCAAAGCAGAGCTGTCCCTAATGGGAATGGGATCCTGCAGGGGCAGGAACACCAAAGCAGAGCTGTCCCTAATGGGAATGGGATCCTGCAGGGGCAGGAACACCAAAGCAGAGCTGTCCCTAATGGGAATGGGATCCTGCACGGGCGGGAACACCAAAGCAGAGCTGTCCCTAATGGGAGCCAGAATCAGCAACAGTTTTTGGCTCAGAATTGCTGGGATTTGATCCCACCCCTTGAAGCAGGAATTCCTTTTGCAGCTGGAATTGCACCTTCCCCTCTCCTGGCTCGCTCTGTGTCCCGGCTTTGGCTGCTTTAGGCTGGGATTATTTATCGGTGACCTGACTCAGCCCCTGAGCTGCGCTCAGACAGTGCTGACAAGGAGGAGGGTTTGGTGAAGTGAGATTGTTGATTGTGGGAAGAATATCTAAACTTTATTGTTCCAAACTTTATTTTTTTTCAAACCGTTTTCTGTACCTCCCCTTCAACTGATTTGGACAAAACATGATTCACTGTAAAACATTTGCAGCCCCAGAAAATTGACGATCCTCAGCCCTAAGTCAGGCAGCCAGCTGGATCATCCAGGATGCAACAAAAACTCGGGAGAAATTCCTGAATTCTGGATTTTGCTCCGAACATTCCCGGCTTCAGGCAGGTGGGATGAATCCTCCTGGATTCTGCTGGAGCTGAGCACGCTCCTCCCTGCTTTTGTTGGACTCCAGCCCCTCCCAGTGACAACCAGAGACCCCCAAGGTGATTAACACACTCCTTAATTAAGCTGAGACAGCCTTCGGGGTGGCTGATTCCTCTCTGCCCAAAGGATCTGGAGGAATTTTGGGGGAGAAATGCTGTAAAAGCTCCTGTGCACGCGCTGGAATTCGGGAGTTGATGCATTTAGAGGAAGCAACATAAATATTAAGATTCAGCAGGGCTCTGCGGATTCATGCATTTGAAATATTCCAGCTATTTCCCTGCTCGCATTCCTGCCCCACGTGCCTTCCAAAGCACTTTATTAAAGAGCATTTTTTTTTTTTTTATCCCTGGCCTGGATGATTACACGGAATTCCAGAGGCTGTTGGAGATAAGGAGATTCCTTTTGTTTACTCCAAGGATTTTGCTGACTCCCCCCTGTTCCGGACTGGGACGGGCACAGGGGGAGCTGCTCCATCCCTGGAATTGTTTCAGGACAGGTTGGACAGGGCCGGGAGCAATGTGGGATAGGGGAAAGTGCCCCTGCCAGTGGATAGGGAATGGGATGAGCTTTAAGGTCCTTTCCAACCCATTCCATGATTTTATGGTTCATCCCGGAGCAAATAATTTAGAGGACAACCAGTCTGGGCAGGAGCAGTTTGGGCTGTTTCATCTCCGATTTTCCCAAAGGAAAAGAGACAACGTGGACTCTGTGGGTGTTTTAGGATTTTTGTGGGAGTGAGCAAAGCCCTGGCGGAGGTGGAGCCACCCCAGCAAACATCGAATCCCAGTTTGGAGAACTGGGGGCTGCCAGAGCTCAGAATGCTGAGCATGGCTGAAGAGGGATTGTTTTGGGGATGGTGCCCTCGTCCCCGTCCTGCCCCTCTGTCCCCTCCTGTGCCACCACCCAGAGCCCTGCTGAGATTTCCCTCCCCCTCACCCCCCCCCCCTCTAAACGAAGCAAAGGATTAATTGGCTGAGTTTAATTTGTTAAATTTAAAGAGTTAAACCTGCAAATCCAAGCGGGACAAGAGCGATGCCCACAAGGGTTTTGCTGGTGGCCAGGAGCCATGGCATCCTGTGCCCTCCGGCTTCCCGAGGGGAATGCAGGTGGATGGATCCTACCCCTGCACCCCAGGTGAGTCCCCACAGTGCCTATTTTAAAATTAATTAGCCTTAATTTGGCGTTTCACAGCTGGTATTTGGTTTGTTGCTGCAATCTCAGGGCTGGAAAAGCTGGACCAGTGCAGCATTCCAGTGCTCCTAATCCCAAATTAGGGATTGGGATAATCAGAGTGCACAGGGACTGCAGGATGTTATTGGGATTTTTGGAGACGAGACAAAACTTTTCTGTATGGAGAAGCTGGAGAATATTCCACTCTGCCAGAATATTTATCCCAGAATCATCAAATGATAGGATTCCAGAATGGTTTGGGTTGGAAAGGACCTGAAAGTTCCTCCAGTTCCGATGCCCCGGGCAGGGGCACCTCCCACTATCCCAGGTGAACTCTGACAGATTTTTCCTGCCCATGGAATCACAAAAGCCAGGAATACTCACAGAGGGGTGGCGGCAGGAAAAGGAAATGTGCCCTGATCTCCTTTCCTTTCAGGAAAGGGAAATTCTTTGTGTTCAGAGGAAACTTCCCTTTCCTGCTTTATCCCGGGGTTATTTTTATCCCAGAATCATTTCCCTGGCAAATCCCACCTGGGTAGGGACAATGCTCAGCTTTGCGTGGGAGTCAGTTCAAGAAAAGAACCCCAAACCCCAGTTTTTGAAGTAAGAACACAATCTGGGAGCTCGGGGTGGACATGAGGGTGTTGGGATAAGGACCCAGCTGGCAGAAATGTTCCCATATTCAGGGATTTATGGTGTTTAAAGGTTGGTTGTGACTTCCTTGCTTTCCTCCTTCTCTGACCCAAAAACTTCTGCAATTCAGCCAGAGAGAACACAAGAAACCCATTTTAGAATGGGGTTACAGCAGTGCCAAAATAGAAAAATCGACTCAATTTAATAGCTTATGATAATCAGCACACTGCCTTTTAAACCAGCACCAGGAAAAGAAGAGGAATCTTATTTTTGGGATATATTTCTGCCTCAGAACCAACCCCACAAACCTTGTTTGTATTAAACCTCCTTTACACTGAATAAAAGAACGGTAAAACAGATTCTTTCATCTCCAAGGGTTTGTGTTCACACCCTTGAAAATTCCTGCAAAGCCCAAGTTTTCCATGGTTTGTGAAAGAGAAAAATGCCATTTGTGTTTGGAATAGCAAGAGTTGGGTTCTTCCTGTGCAGGGTCGAGAAGAAATATGTTCCCTGTGTATAATTAGAAGTGAGGAGGGTTTACTACGAGGTTAAAAATTATTGGATCTGTCTGCAGTGGGGAGAAAATAAAAAAGGGAAACCTGAAGGAATGACGTGTATGAGGTGCTAAACCTTATCAGGAAACAGATCTGCCTGAGGACAGGGCAGCAGGGAGAGATTTGCAAGGTCTGGCACCTGAAAGCATGAATTGAACGAAGGCTGAAAATGCTTTATCCCACTAAAATAGGAAAATCGGGAATGGGAAGTGCCTGACACTTGTTTCATGCCATTCCAGATGTCCACACGGGGAAATTCAGGGAGAGGGAAGAGCTCTTGTCTTCCACAAAACATTATCAGTGCACTCATGGCATTGAAGGAAAAAAACTTCCCCAGTGAAGATCCTATAAATCAAACTTTTCACAGTCTAGGAGCAGTGAGGCTGCTCCTCTTTTGCTCAGCAAAAAAAAAAAAAAAAATTCCTTTTGAGGCTGGTGGTGACGTTAAACCAGCCCCAAATAAAGAATTGCACCACACAAATTGTGTCAAATGCCACCCCCTCCTAACCTTGTGGTGAAACCTTTTCCCCGTCTAATTCGTCTCCAGGGTTTTGCTCCTTCCTGCCATTTGCTGGGATTATTTTTAAAACTGCACTTTGCAGTTCCTGATTTTGTGGAGTTTCAGGCACCAGGCAGCCTGGGAGGGAAGCAGGGATCAGCTGGGAAGAAGGAGGGATTTGGCTGCGCCTTGGGGTCAGGAGAGAAAATTGGGATAATCCAGGCTGAGCACCTGGAGGAGACACCTCAAGGGAAAGGTTAATCCCAAATAAACCGTGTGATATTCCCTGCGTATCCCAGCCCTTTTATCCCTCACAGTCTCCTACAGAAGAGCTGGAGAGGGATTTTTAACCAGAGCTTGTAGAGGCAGAGTAAGGGGGAACTGCTTCCCGTTGCCACAGGGATATTGGGAATTAGGAATTCCTCCCTCTAAGGGGGGGGGGGGGGCAGAGGCTGGGATGGAATTCCCAGAGAAGCTGTGGCTGCCCCTGGACCCCTGGCAGTGTCCAAGGCCAGTTTAGACAGGCTTGGAGCAGCCTGGGACAGTGGAGATGAGTTTTAAGTTCCTTTCCAGCCCAAACCTTGCCGTGAGTCTGGGATTCCCAGGGAGAGGAGGGGATGACTCCAGCACACTGAAACCTCTCAGCCCCAGTCTGTGCCCTGCTCCTGATGTTTTTCCGATCTGATGTTGGTGGCTTTTGGTACTCCCAGGATGCCCCTCTGCCCTGGAGGGGGATGTGGAGTCAGACCTGGCACAGAATTCTCCTCTCCTCTCCTCTCCTCTCCTCTCCTCTCCTCTCCTCTCCTCTCCTCTCCTCTCCTCTCCTCTCCTCTCCTCTCCTCTCCTCTCCTCTCCTCTCCTCTCCTCTCCTCTCCTCTCCTCTCCTCTCCTCTCCTCTCCTCTCCTCTCCTCTCCTCTCCTCTCCTCTCCTCTCCTCTCCTCTCCTCTCTCCTCAATTCAGGACTCCCAGGAGTTAACAGGCTGCAGATGTTCCCTTGTCCCTCTCATCCCTTTGGAATTCCGGACAAACCCAGGCCGTGGGGACCCAGGCAGGGGCGATTCCCCCGAGCTGTGCCCACTCCTGGGTGCCTGCACCATGCCCACCTTGGCATCACCTCCCCACCCTGCACAACGGGGCATTTTTAACCCCCCCGGGCTGCTTTGGGGGCAGAGCTCATTCTCTGCCAGTGGCTGGGACAGGCTGGAATGATGTTTTGGATTTGTGCTGGAGACAGAGCTGACAACACAGAGATGTTTTGATTCTTGCTGGGTGACCTCAAGGATGTTTCTCACACAAAATCCTGCCACAAAATCAGCTCCTAGCCCAATGCAGTGTTTCAATACCATTCTAATTAAGAGCTGCTGGTTCTCCCCTGGCCCTGAACTCTCCCCCTCCATATCCAGAGGGTTGGGATTGTAGGGATCAGAGGGCAGCTGGGTGCTGCCACATCTCCCAAACCCTGTGTGGAAGTCCTTAATCCACGTGATTGATGCTCCCCATTTCAGCCACAGCGCCTTAAAAGGTCTCCTTGCCGTGGATTTGGGAATGGGAACATTTGTGTGTTAAACTTGGCTTCGGTGACCCAGAATGCAGAAACTAGATTAGTTTTTTTTAGCGGAGTTATTTATAGGCAACTCTTAACGAGTTACTTTAAATTACTTTTAAAGAAGGAAAGAAAGGGAGAGGGTGGAAGCAGGGATTTGTGGCGGGTGTCCTGTGGTCCCTCGGGCCGTGGGAGGGAGGATGTGACTCGCTGTGACTCCTGCAGTCACTCTCAGCCCCGCAGAGACCATGCCACCCCCTCGCCAAACCCAGCCATAAAATCACAGAATGGTTTGGGTAGGAAAGGACCTAAAATCCCATCCCATCCCATTCCACCCGTGTCATGGGGACACCTGCCAATGTCCCAGGCTGCTCCAGCCCCAGTGTCCAACCTGGCCTGGGACACTTCCAGGGATCCAGGGGCACCCACAGCTGCTCTGGAAATTCCAGCCCACCAGGAATTCCCAATTCCCAGCATCCCATCCATCCCTGCCCTCTCTCCATTCCCTGTGTCCTGTCCCTCCATCCCTTGTCCCAGTCCCTCTCCAGCTCTCCTGGAGCCCCTTGAGGCTCTGAGCTCTCCCTGGATCCTCCTCCTCCTCCTCTCCAGGGGAACATTCCCAGTTCTCCCAGTCTGGCTCCAGCTCCATACTCCCCTCTGGGCTCTCTCCAGCAGCTCCAGGTCCCTCCTGCGCTGTGCCCGAGGTCTGGGGGCAGCTCTGCAGGTGAGGGGGCAGAGGGGCAGAATCCCTTCCCCTCCCCTGCTGCCCACGCTGGGGCTCAGCCCAGCACAGGCAGGATTTTGGGGCTTTCGTGTGACCGGGTCAGGCTGGGCTTCTCTTCCACCAACACCTCAAAATCCTTCCCTTCAGGACTGCTTTGATCCATCCTCTAACCAGCCTGGTTTTATGCTGGGGGAATCGCTTGGGATCGTCCCGACCCACCAACTATGGGAATAAAGAATAACAACACAATTTTTTTTCTGTAACAAAAAATTAGTTACAATTGCTTCTACAACAACACCGGCCAACATCCTAGTAATAACAATATAAAAAAAAAAAAAAAACCAACAAAAAAAACCACCAAAGCAATGACAATCGAACGAAATACCAAGAATATGGGATTTTTCTGCCCGTCGGAGCGGTGTTTCCTTGCCGCCAGCCGGCGTTTCCCGCAGCTCCCGAGCGGCGGAGCCGGAGCCCGGCCCCGCTCCGCCCCCGCCCGCTCCTCCCGGGGCCGCCCCGCGCCGGCGGCAGCTCCGGAGCGCGGGGGCGGCCCCGGGCCGGCGTTTCCCGTGCCCGGCGGGCAGCAGCGCTCCGGGCACCCCCGACAGGGCTACCCCTCCGCTTCTCTCCGGCAGGATTCCCGGGAGGATGGCATGGATTTAGGCAGCGACGCCGGCAGCAGCCGCTCCAGCTCGGAATCCAACTCCAGCAAAGCCACGCCGTGCTCGGAGGGCAAGTCCTCGCCGTCCCCCAGCAGCCTGGACCTGGCGGCGCTGGAGGACTCGGAGGAGGAAGAGGAGGAAGAGGAGGAGGAAGAGGACGGGGGGTCCCCGCCGTCCCCCGCCGCCCATGGGCGCCGCTGCGGCCCCGCGGCCGCCGCTGCCCGGCGCTGCCCCCGCCCGCGGCCCCCGCCCCGCTCGGACCCCGCGCGGCGGCGGCGCGGAGCGGCCGCGGGCCCCGGAGGGAGGAGGAGCGCAGGGGCGCGGCCCCCCCGGGACCCGCGGTGCCCCCGGGAGCCGCAACCCCCGGCCATGGACTGGGCAGCCCTGGAGAGGCACCTGGCCGGGCTGCAGTGCCGGGAGCAGGAGCGCAACCCGCGGGCCAGCCCCGCGTCGGTGAGTGGGGAGAGGATGGAGGGTGGAGCGGGGATCGGTTTGGGGTGATGGGATCCCACCCGGAGGGATGGAGCCGGGATCCCACCCGGAGGGATGGAACTGGAGGGATGCTGCCGGCGCTGGCGGATCCAGCAGGAGGATATGGAGCTGCTGGAGAGAGGCCAAAGGAGGCCACGGAGATGCTCCAGGGCTGGAGCCCCTCTGCTCTGGAGCCAGGCTGGGAGAGCTGGGAATGTTCCCCTGGAGAGGAGAAGGCTCCAGGGAGAGCTCAGAGCCCCTGACAGGGCCTGAAGGGGCTCCAGGAGAGCTGGAGAGGGACTGGGGACAAGGCATGGAGGGACAGGACACGGGGAATGGCTTTAAGCTGCAAGAGGGGTGGATTTAGATTGAATGTTGGGAGTTGTTCCCTGGCAGGGTGGGCAGGCCCTGGCACAGGGTGCCCAGAGCAGCTGTGGTTGCCCCTGGATCCCTGGCAGTGCCCAAGGCCAGGCTGGACATTGGGATGGGAGCACCTGGGACAGTGGAAGGTGTCCCTGTCCATGGCAGGGAACGAGATGAGCTTTAAGGTCTCTTTCATCCCAAACCATTCCACGATTCTCCAACTTTCCCGGAGCATCCTTGGCCACTGGTTGGGGCTGGTGTCGAGGTGCCACCACCAGGCTGTCTCCGAGCTGGGTCCCCTTGGAGAGGCCAAGGAATATCAGCTTTTCCCAGGCTGGGAGCGGTGCCAGGCTGGCGCTGTGTGCTCTCCTTCCCTCCGGGAAGGAACCTTTCCCGAATCCCTGGAGTCAGCCAGAACGAACCCCCCGGTGCTGTCTTGCAGAAACCCCTGTAAATCGTGGCCTGATCCCGTTATTTCGGGTGATTCGGGAATCGCACAGAACTTCTGAGCTGCGGCGACGTGAGAGGAACAAGCACTGCAGACACGCGGTGACACGGCAGGGCTGAGGCTCTTCCATAATGTATGAATTCCAAAGGAATCCACCAAAGCTCTCCTGGAAGCGCTGCAGGAGCCTTTGGATGGCTGAGAAAAGCTGTGTGCCTCACCAGCCCTACCCCATGGCCTTGCCTCTGGCACACACGAATTTTTTTCCCATGATTTTTGTGTTGTTTGAAAGGCATTCCATGCCCTAACTTCCTGTGAAGTCACCTCGCTCAGGGAGGTGGGGATTTCCCCCTGAATCCTTGAATTACAACTAATTGGTGACAAATCTGGGTGGGTGCTGGGCAGGATGAGTAAGCTGAGGGATGAGTGGGACTGCTGCCATGTAGGGATGCTTTTTTTCCAAAGCCTGAACACTGGAGCTTCAGTGCCTTGAGGAACTGACAGGTAACGGCTTTAATTACAGTCATTTGTGCAGGAACTCAGCCTGACAAAAGGAAAAAAAAATTAAAAACACACACACACACAAAAAAAAATCTCATTTTGGTGGTTTGGGAGCTGATTTCTCCAGCATTATCTGATCAGCTCTGCTGCCACTGCTGGAAACTCTTTGCCTCCAGGCATGAGCTTAACCAGGTGAGCTGTCACCTAAGGAATTGTACCCCTGTCAGGATTTTCCTCCTCCATCCTCCCATTCCCTCCTACAGGCCCTGGAAGGAATTCAGGCTGCCTCACGCCCTGACTTGTCCCGTGGAGAGTTGGGGCTGGAGCTTGTGCTGTGCAGATCCGGGGCTGGGATGAGCCTGGGTGGACTCCCAGAGGTGGCCATGGAGGAGCCCAGGGCACGCAGAGCATGTCCCATGGGTGGGGTGGAGCTCCAGGTCTCTTCACTCCCAGAAACTGGAGTTTGCCACTCTGCAGATGGGACTGTCCCAGTGGTTTTGGCCCTGGAGAGACTTTTCCCCAGCTCCCCAGCTGTCCTGGAGACACCTTTGCTCCAGGATTCTCCTTCCCTGGGATCCTGGGGATGAGGAGGAGGAAGAGGTGTTCCAGCTCTGCTCCTTCCACTTCCCACCTGGATCAAAGGGGAAGGGCTGCTGGGAAGGGACATTTCCCCTCCTGGCTGGCTGGGAAGGGATGTTTGATGTCCCCAGGACACCTCCTGTCCCTCCCTGGCCATGTCTGTAAGAGCCAGCGTGTCCCACGAGCTGTATGGACCCAAAACCTTCAAGGCTGAATCAGACTGAAGTGAAAAAAAATCCCTCTTTTTTTTTAATTATTTATTTTCTTTTTATTGTTATTATTTATTTTTGTTTTTCCCGCCCTTGACATTTCCCTGCAGTTCAGTGTTTATAACAAACCCTTGCCTTGCCCTGCTGGAAGCCCAAGTGTTTGTAAACATGGGGATCATGGAGAGGAGGCAGGCAGGGAGCAAATACAGGGAAATGGACTGGATTGCTCCGAGTGCTTGCAGGATACCTCGGGAAAAGGGGAATTTCAGTAGGATCAGACTCGTCTGGGGTAGGGAATCAGGGTGGAATGTGAAAGCAGCTTGGAGACGAGGTGTTTCCTAGGCTGATTGCTGTTCCCAGGAATCCAGAGAGATGTTTTATTGAGATGATTTTATTAAGATGATTTATTATGATCACGGTTTTTTCCGCTGTCAGGACTAGATTTCCCTGGGGATTTTCATGCGCCAGGTGAAGGCAGGGCAGGGGTCACCCCAGGGGGACAGGAGTGACCCTTCAGGGGCTGCTGTGGCCTCGGCTGTGCTGCTCCCTGGGGCTCTGCCCCTCTCCACTGGATCCCTGCTCCATCCCTCCTCCCTGGCCCTGGCTGAGCGTCCCAGCTGGGATTCAGGAATCCCTGCTGCTCCCCAGGGCTGTGCTGGGCCCTTCCGAGCCCACCCTGACTGTGCTGAGGCCTTGCTGAGGGACGTGGATCATGCTGGAGTCCCAGGAGAAACAAATTCCCACTCCTAAGGAAGCTCTACCATGGTTTTAGGAGGTTTTCCCAGCCAGGAGGATCCAGGCTGGAATGCGAGGAGGAGTTGGGAATGCTGCAGCTGGGCTAAATGAAAGGTTTAAATGAGGGACCTTCGGTGCAGAGATGTGCCCCGAGGTGCTGGAAAAGCTGGAAAAGGGAGTATGAACGCTATTAATGCCATGGGAAGGGCTGTGGTTCAGCTTCCAGCTGGGATTCCGTGGCACAAGACGGGACGCGAGGGCCGAGGCTGCTCTCTCAGCGTACAGACAGGGGGGCCTGAAAATTCCTGCCAAGAAATTTGGGAAGGATTTGGCAACTCCTGCTTGGCACTGGCAGCCCCACTGCTGAGAGAAGCAGAGGCCCAGCAGGCTGGGGTGGCCATGGACGTGTCCATCCTGGATATTCCATATCCATGTTCTCAGGCTGCCCGGAATGCCCCCAGCTCCCTGGTGCCCTCTGGGAGGGTCCCTGTGGGCAGATGTTGTCTAGAAATGGAGAATATTCCTGTCTTTCTCCCCCCAGAAGGGGGAAATGACTGTTTTGGGAGCTGGATTGAGTGGATGAGGTCCCTCCAAGCCTGATGGGCTGTGCCAGATGACTCCTGAGTTTTCTGGACTCCACCTAAGAGGAGAAACCTCTTTCCTGAAGGCACTTGGTGCTTGGAATGTTCATTATGGAGATGCTTGGCTCAATCTCCTCACCCAGCTGCAGGAAGCCACCCCCTCCCATTTTTCCATTTTTTTTCCTCTTTTCCTCAACTCCTGGCTGCATCCAAAGTGGTACCAAATGTGCCGTGGGATGATTGATGGCCCTCAGGAGCCGGGGAAGCGGCGAGGCTCCGCTTGCCGTGCCTCTAATGGCTCAAATCAAATCCAAATCAGCCTTAATGGCTTTAATATTCCTCCCATTGCCTCTCCGAGGATAATTACAATCAATAGGATGGATTGGCCGGGAAGAATATCTGCAAATTCTGGAGTCAAGTAAAGAAACGCTGGCAGGAGTGGTTCCAGCAGACTCGGCCGTGTCCGGCTGGGCAGGGAGGGAGGGACGGAATGGCCGAAGGAATTTTGCTGCCCACAAGGTTTAGTGCTGCCCACAAGGTTTAGTGCAGGCAGGGCTGCTAAAAGCTCATCCCTGCAGCTTCCAGGAGTTCTGCAGGAGTTGTCTGGATGGGGAAGGATGTGCTGGAGTCTCTGCTTGATCTTTTCATGCCTGGAATATTCCTGCCTGTGCCGTGAGACAGATCGGTGCCGGTCATCCCGTTCCTGTGGTGATGAATCCAAGGAATCTCACATCTGTCCTGGCACTTGGACTCCTGCATTTCCAACGTTTCAGGAAGTTAAATTTGTGTCCTTCTGGTCGCTTTTGTCCTGAGCCTCTGGAGCTGGGCATGGTGCCCCTGCTTCCCTCGGAGCTGTCCCGTCGGTGTCCGGAGTGACCCTGGAAGGCAGCAAAGAGCATCCAGAGTCCTGAACTCACCTCGGGGAGGGTGGAGAAGCTTCAGGTCCACTTTTGAAAGCAGCTGGAAACCTCTTGGAAGTGTTCAAAAAGTGTGGAAGTGGCACTTGGGGGCGTGGTTTAACATTGGAGATGACGGTGGTGGATTAATTTTTGGGTTTGGTGGTTTTAGAGGGCTTTTCCAATCTTAATGATTCCCTGAAATGGCTTTAGGGTTGACCCAGGATATTCCAGAAGCTGTAGGATGGAATTTAGCATGGACCACATCAATCCCTCTTTCTTGCCTGTGTCTCTGAAAATTTGAAACTGATTCAAAGCACGGGCTAACATCTTGGAATGATTTCACATTTGGCCATGGGAAGGGATCTGATTTTTGTGGATCAGAGCAGGCAGAATGGAAGGAGAAATGCATGGACCAGCTTGGCATGAGGGAGGAGAGAAATGGAGCCAGCAGGTGCTTGTTGCAGCCACATGGAAGTATCGGTGGAGCAGGATTTTTTGGGAATGTGGGCTGGGATCAAGCCCAGACCTTTGGTGTAAAGCCTTGATCCAACTTGGAGCACTGGCCCAAACATTCGGGGGGCAAATGGAGGAGCTTGGGGGTTGTCAGTGAGCTGCTTCTCACTCCAAACAAGCAATGATTGAGTGCCTGAAGTGCGAGTTCCCTCCTCCCCAGGGATGTGATGTTGTCTGGGAAGGGAGCACTGGGAGCAGCCAGGGATTAATGAAGGAATTTTTCCAGCCGGGAGCTGTCAGTGTGGGAATTTCTGCTTTCCAAAATCCAGCTTGGGGCGTGCAGGAAATTGCATTTCTGTCATCGCTCAGCCGGACCTTTCCTGCCAGCTCCTGTCAGATCCTGCTGGATCTGAGCACCCAGCTCCTCCGCAGGCACCTGAAAAAGGGAAATCCATGACCGGGGAGGTTCTCCAGGGCAATTCTTGTGTTGTGAGGCTTGGAAACGGAAAACAAATATTTTGAGTGTGGAAAAAGCCGTAATTCTGCGTGGTGCCAGTGTCCCGGGGGTGGGACGAGCTGCAGGAATGATCCATCCCTGCTGCTGCTGCTGCTGGATCAGCAGAGCCCTGGACTTCGGCCGCTTCCCACCCAGCTCAAAGGTTGGCTGGGACATTCCCGATCCTGCCCGAGTGAAAACCATCCCGAGGGATTTTTCCAGCTGCTTGGTGGGAATTCCGCAGATTGGAGGGATGAGACTTTGCTGCTTCCCGAACAGAGCCGGGCAAAAAATTCAAAAATTAAAAAATCCTGAGGAAAATCTTGATTGCCGTCGCTGCTGCTGAGCCTTGCCCTAAAGGAAGTGCCCAGCACAGGGATCCACAGCCCATGGATCTGGTGTGGATGGGTGGTTGTCCTTCATCCCACTGCTGCCATAATGTCAGTTCCTGCAGGTGATGGAGCCCAGTCGGCTGGTGAGTGAATGTTTCCCGTGGGATGAGGAAAACCTGGAAAAGTTGGATTTTTCTGGCACTAATTGTGGTGCAGGCAGCAGTAAATCTCCCTTTAATGTGATGCCAAGGGGTCGTTGATGTGACCTGGCTCTGGAAAAACCAGTACATCTATTATAAATGAGTATTTTTGGGAATCACAAGTAGGAAATCCAAAGGATTTCCAAGGAGAGGAATGAGCATTTATTCCAAGCAATTTTTTTTTGTTCTGTTTTGTTTCTCTGTTGTTGTTTTATTGGGGGGGTCTTTTGGGGGTTTGTTGTTGTTGTTGTTGTTGCCGTTGTTTTTTGGGGTTTATTTTGTTATTATTTTTTTTTTGTTTGTTTTTTTAATAGGGAGATTCTGGAGCCTTGCACCCCTTCCCTTAATCCTTCAAATTCCCACTTGAACCCGAGCGTCTCAGACTGGAATAGCAGCAGGAATTTTGGTTTCTCAGGATTATAATTATGTACTTAGGCAAATATTCCTTGCTTATTAAGTGGGCTAAGTGCAAGGCAGGGAGGGTTTAATTCTCAAAACTGCCCCGTGCTGTGCAAATCCTGTTATTTTCCCTATGGAGCGAGAGGATGCATGTGCTCTGCCTGTGGGATGTGGGATGTCTGGAACATCTGGAATTGTGGAAAATCCAGGGGCATGTGGAGGGAGGAATTACAGGCAGAGGATATTTAAAAAACAGGGGAAAAGGGGTTTATTCAATGCAACCCCAACCTCGTTGAAAATCTGCTGAGGAGCGCTGGAAAACCAGGATTGTCCTGACTCCAAAATTCCAGAGACCTCAGGCATGCTCAAATTATTCTAAATTATTTAAATATTGCTTAAATATTTAAAGCTTTGTTGAAATATTCTAAATAATGTTCCAAGTATCCCCCACACCCTCACAGAGTTTGTTCCCGTGAGCAGCAGGATTGCCTTAGCAGTGATAAGAACAGCAGGAATTGTGATTTATTTCCTTCTTCCTCTCTGCCTGGATTTAAGGTGGTTTGGATTTAACTGGTTGGAAAAGCAGGTGCAGCGCTTGATTATTTTATAAAGTTTGTGTTGAAACTGTGAAGGAATTGCTCAAAGCATCATTATTCCTACTCCTAACAGAAAAAAAAATAATAAATCAGGAAATCAGTATCAGTGACATAAATTTGTGTCCCCATCTCCACAGGATGTGCTGCAGCCCAAAGGAGTTTTTTCCCCCTCCCGGATTTAGTGGGGGAAAATGGACATTTTTGAGGAGAAAACCTCTTGAAAGGATTTATAAAATCCCAGGGTAATTCACCCAAGCTGGGTGTAATCCCCATTGGGAGGAAATGTGATTTCCCAGCTTCTCCCGATGCCTCCCTGTAGGTATTAATTTAATTTTATTAAAATGTTTATAAAAACATTCTGGGCACAGCAACGCTGCTGAGGGGGCTGAGGGCAACCAGAATTTGGTGTGTTCAGGCTCTTCCATCTCAAATAATTCCACTTTTATGCAGGAATTTCTTTAGTGAGAACTAAAAAGATTTTAAAATCTCTCTTTTGCAGCTCTGGCTCTGAAATCAACCTCGCTCCAGCAGAGCACTCATGAATTCAGTGGAAAATTATTTCCCCTCTTCCAATTATCCTTTCACACGAGGTGCTCCATAATCCCTCTTTCCCTGGAGGTTTTCCAGCTTTTCCAAGCCCTCAGATCATTTTGGGGCACCTCATCTTTTCCCTGTGGAGTTGTTTGCGTCACCAGAGTGGGAGATTTTATTTATAGCCCCCATCTGGGAGTGCAGCTCAGTGATCTATAGATCTCCTTTAATGAGAAAAACACACCCGGGGCCATCGATCCCTGCTGCCTCCTCTGGAAATCCGAGAGGAAATAGGATCTCCAAGGAAAAACAAGTGCCAGGCTGGGATTTAATCCTCTCTGTGGTAGAGGCAATGTTAAAAAATAAAAGAGAACTCTGTTAAAAAGTGCTGGATTCTTTATGCACACAAAAGCTGCTGCTGTGTGCGGCCCGTGGGGAGTCCAAATGCTTTTAGTGAGTTATTAAAAATTGAATCTAAACTTTTTATTCTGTGTAATTCCTCTGTTGGATTTATTAAAGAGGGATTTTGGGGGAATGGCAGCATTCCGTACCGGGGTCATCCTCTCCGCTTTGGCCTGGCAGGTGTTTGGTGATCAAAGAAATAATTGAAATAAAAGAAATAACTGACAATAACTAATTAATAATAATTTGATATTATACATAAATATATGTTTAATGTAATTAATAACTATAATCAATATTTTTTATTATCAAAGAAATAGTTGTGGGAATCATTTTTCCATATGGAATTCTCTGTGTTTTGCATTTTCATGAATCCATGTCATCCAAGCCCTTAGAATTTTTCCTGGCACATTCCAGCCATTTCTTCTGCTGCTTTCTCATCTATTATTTCTTAATTCAAAAGCAGAAAGGAACTTTCAGCTGGGCCTTGTAAAGATCCAGGAGTCCTTTTCCTGAGAGGAAAATTCCCGGCTTGGGACTTCCCTAGGCTGAGCTGGGAGCTGCTGGGAGCAGCAGTGCTGGAAAAACACCTCCAAAACCTTTTCCAAAGGGCTGGTTTTTTGGGATGGGAAGAGGAGGTGAAAATCAGGGCATGCCCCTGAAAACCTTGGCTACAGCCTTGTCCCCCCTGTTCTCCTGGAATTCCTTTGAATCCATCCTCGAGGGACCGAAGGGGCCGATATTTCCATAAATTCACGATATTTACATGGCTCAAGGCAGGTGTCAGAGCTCAGAGCCCTTCTCCCTGCTCAGGGGGTGCAGGAATTGCACCTATTCCCAGGAAATGCAACCCAGGCTGTCCATAAATCACGTGGATGAGGGTTTCCCACATTTTACACCTGTCCCCGTGTGCCATATTGCATATAAATAAATAAAAAGATTTTGCAAGATGAGTTTGGCACTGCTGATCCTGGGCTGTTCCCTATCCCATGGATCCCGTTATCCCATGATCCTGTTATCCCATGGATCCCATTATCCCATGGATCCCATCCAATGGATCCCATCTCATGGATCCCATCCAATGGATCCCATCCCATGGATCCCATCCCATGGATCCCATCCAATGGATCCCATCCCATGGATCCCATCCAATGGATCCCATCCCATTATCCCATCCCATGGATCCCATCCAATGGATCCCATCCCATGGATCCCATCCAATGGATCCCATCCCATTATCCCATCCCATGGATCCCATCCAATGGATCCCATCCCATTATCCCATCCCATTATCCCATCCCATGGATCCCATCCCATTATCCCATCCCATTATCCCATCCCCCTGGCATGGAGCAGGAATGTATGTTATTCCCAAAAAAAACCTGTGCTGCTGTTCCAGGATAGCTCCAGTTCTCCATTTCCAATCCCTCTTTCCTTGTTTTCCGTACATTTTTTGCTCCTGGAATGATTGGGATGTAGAATTGGAATTGCTGCTACTCAGGATTGATGCTGGAGAGCTCCAGAAAGAATTCCAGGGGCTTCCACAGCTGGTACAGGGAGTTCTGGAGGCTTTTTTGAATTCTGGGAGACTTTGGGAATGCTGGAGGCTTTTGGGAATTCTGGAGACCTTTGGGAACTCTGGAGGCTTTTGGGAGTTCTGGGAGACATTGGGAATGCTGGAGACCTTTGGAAACTCTGAAGGCTTTTTGGAATTCTGGGAGACTTTGGGAATGCTGGAGGCTTTTGGGAATTCTGGAGACTTTTGGGAACTCTGGAGGCTTTTGGGAGTTCTGGGAGACTTTGGGAACTCAGGAGGCTTTTTGGAATTTTAGAGGCCTTTGGGAACTCTGGGAGACTTTGGGAATGCTGGAGGCCTTTTGGAATTCTGGGGGACTTTGGGAATTCTGGGGCTCCAAGGCAGTGCTGCCTGGAGGATCCCACTCCCTGCTCAAGGCCCTGTTAATGGCTTTTTCTGGGAGGTTTGTGTTGGATCAAATAAAACCAGAAGAAAACCGGAGCATCTCAAGGCCTGGATCCAACCTTGCAGCTTTCCATGCCCTGATTCCCCAGGGAATCCCAGGGATGAGGCGTCAGTGAGGCAGCAGCTGCAGCTTTAGAGGAGGAATTTTGGTGGTTGCAGGAATGGATGTGGAGGGAAAGCAGAGTTTCCTGGAAAATAAACTTTCCCCAAGGAAAGCCACCAGGAGCGTCCCTGTGCCTTGGACACCTTTCTCCAGCATGGAGATGAGAATTCCTTGGAGCAGCTGAGCACTCCTGTGCCCTCCAGCACTGCAGGGAGATTTATTTCACTTTTTTAATTTTCATTTTTTCTTTCATATTTTATTTATTTATTTGGTCCCTCAGGGCTGGAATTCCCTGCTGGAGCACCCAGCCTTCCCAGTGCCATCTCCTTTCCTTCCCATCCATCAGGGACTGTGTTCCCCCCATTCCCTTTCTCCATTTTTCCATGAAAATCCAGCTGTGCCAGTGGTTCCAGAGCCAGGCTCAGCTCCACCTCCACTTCCTAATCCCTCTTTTCTTGTGGCTCCATCCCAAAATAAAACTTGCACCTTGGTGCTCATCCCAGTGAATCCTCTGGGAGCCAGCGCTGCCTTTCCCAGGAATTCCTGCCTCCAGGAACTCCGTGGCTCAACTCAAAGGCTCGATCTGATGGCAAAAATGGAAAAAAAAAAAACCCAAAAAAAAAAAAAAGAAAAATCCCAAATCCAACCTGTAATAGCCCCTCACGTGCCTGTCTGTAAGAACTGGCCCGATCCCAGCAGACACCTTGAAACGAACCATGGGGATCTCCATCCTGGGGAAAAATTCCAGGAAAACCGAAGGAGCTGCAGGCTGCCAGAGCAAGAGGAAAAGAATGGCTGAGGTAGAACAGGAGAGGGGGAAAAAGGAGATTTAAGGGAGCAGAGTTGTGTTCTTGCTCTTATATGGTGCTGCTGTGCCACCAGCAGCTCCCTCGCTCCGTGACTAATGAGGCTCAGCTGGGATCCACCCGTGCTTATCCTGATATTTTTAGCTTTTTTCCAGCCTCCTGCTTGCTCTGTCTCATTTGAAATCCTGAGCGTGCACCCTCATGGCAGGAATGGGATTTCTCATCCCTGAGGGAATTGTTTTCGGAGCTGGCAGTGACACCCATTGGAGAGGAGTCACAAGGGGATTCTTTTTTTTTTTTTTTTTTTAATGTCTCCCAGTGACCCTGTGGATGGGACACGAACTCCAAAAATCATCTTCACATTCACTTTTTAAAGGTTTGAAGTTGACAATTATACCAAAGCAAGAGCAGGGCTTTATTCAGCCTGGGAGAGCAGGGATTCCATGGAAAAGTCACTGGGGTGGGAGCAGGTACAGAAATCCCACACCCTCTCCTGCTGTCACCTGTTTGGCTCAGGATATTCCCATTTTTGGTGCTTGGCCCCGTTTAAAAAGACAATTTTTCATTCCACATCCACTTTGTAGCGTGCTGTGTTTTTTATTCATCCTGCCAATCCCAGCCCTGGGTTTTTGCCACCAATTTTGCAATTAAAATTACAAAATAAAGCCATAAAGAAATGAGACCTCTCAGCTGCTCCCAGCAGGGAGCAGAAAGGGAATAGAAAAGGATGGATGGGCTGGAAAGGATAGCAGAGGGATAATCCCAGCCTTATTCCCAGATTTTGCCCTCTGGCTCAGCGCTGTAATTATAATTAATAACTTGATTTTTGCTGTTGGCTGAATGCAGGTGCAGCACACTGGACACACCACATTCAGGACTAATTAATTAACGAATCCCCTGGATTTTAATCAGCTTGGCCTTCCCTCAGCCTTCAATTCCAGGGATTTTGCCACAATTCCAAGGGCTTCATATTCCATCCAGAAATATTCCCCAGAGCAGTAACTTAAGAGCTGAGTAGGGGACATGGAATTTCTGTTTGTGCTCCCAATCCAGCAAGGTTTCCAAATAATTCCTTCTGTCCCACCCTGTCCTTCATCCCTAGGGAAAATCTCTTGTTGGGCCATTTTTTTTCCCTCTTGGAAAAATCCATTAATTCCTCTCCCTGCTGCTGCTTTAATGGGGCTGGAGGGGGGCGGGGTTGGGGGGGTAGGGGGGAATTTTGTGTTTTTGAAATCTCTTTTCAAATATAGAAAATTTATATTGGAAAAATGAAAATGAACCAAATAAATGGGAGAGGAGGGATAGGGAAATTTGGCTGTCCAAGCCTGGATATGGAGCCCGTGGATTTGAGCAGGGCTGATAAAATCTCCTCCTAAATTTTGTTCTCATGGATCAGATGAGGGTGTTACTTTTGGGTGACTTTTAATGATTTTGGTTAATTCTGGATCAATACAGATACAGCTGAAACTTTGGGAATCTTTTCCAGATGGGTTTGGGAATGGATGGGTGCATCCTGCTGCTGCCAGCATCCACCAACCCAGCCCGGCTTGGAGCAGAAAATGGGATTTGGAGGCAGAATTCCTGGAATTCCGTGTGGATGTCCCGGCTGGCAGTGCCAGGATGCTCCTGGCAGAAGCACAGGGATGAGCTCGGGCACAGCTGCTCCAGGCAGGGACATTCTGTGATCCTCAGGCACTGGGAATTCTGTGGGAACAGCTGTCCCTGCCCTGGGTTGGGTGAGGTTTGGTTTGGGCTCAGCTCAGGCAGATCCCACCCAGCCCAATCCCTCCATTTTCCCGGAGTGTCAGGTCTGTGTGTGCCAGCCAAAACTGAGGAAAACTGTTTGGAGCTGATGGGATTTGCTACAAATCCTCTCCCAGATTGTGCTGCAGAGCGAGGAGTATGTGAAGTTACTGATGCTCAGATAAAAACGGATTTTTCCTGCTGAAGAGCTGGTGTTCCCAGATTCTGCCCACTGGGAATGCTGCGTTTCCGGAAGAACTGTTGACTCCTAACAATAGAAATAAATCAAATTGCAAGGAGGCAGCTGGAGCTTTTCTGTGCTCTCTCCCCACACTCCTGAAGTGCTGGAGATAAATCGATGGAGGCAGGGAATGGTTTGGGTGGGAAGGAATTTAAAGATTATCCAGTCCCAATCCCTGCCACAGGGACATCTCCAACTATCCCAGGCCTGTCCAGCCTGGACTTGGACACTTCCAGGGAGGATGAATCCTTGGGAAAATCCATTCCAGGGTATCACCATCCTCACAGGGAAGAATTTCCTCCCAGTATTCCATGTAACCTCTGACAGTGGGAGCCATTCCCTGTGTCCTGTCCCTCCATCCCTGTTCCCAGTCCCTCTCCAGCTCTCCTGGAGCCTCTTCAGGCCCTGGAAGGGGCTCTGGGATTTCCCTGGATCCTGCCCTTCTCCCTTCCCAGCAGTGAATCCTTGGTGGGCTCAGACCTCACCATCAGAGCTCCCCGAAATTCCCTTTGAAGCACTTCTGATCCAGCTTTAGAAATTGTCCAACTGAAATGAAGCCTGTGTGGTACCACTGAGCATTCCTGGATGGCTTCCATGGAAAAATCTGCTTGTTTTCCATATGTTTGGTGGCTTTTATATCACTGGAGAGTTATAAATACTTGGGTGGCTTAAATGAGTCCCTGCAATTCCCTGTGAAGTGTTTGATATGGGAGGAATTAGGATGGAGAATTGCTGTTTCCTTTTGCTCCAGGTTTTTAGGGAAGGGAAAATCCTGGTTTGGTAGTGTGCTTTTATCCCAAATCTCTGGTTCTTGAGGTGGGGTTGTAAAGGTGCTGCTTGTAAAGGACTCCAGAAAATTCCAGGGAAGTAAAAAAAGGCATGGAAAAGGGAAGGATATTGGGTCCTTAACCTATTGGAGGTTTATTCCCACCTGGAGCAGAGTAACACATCCAAAATGAGGGAAAACCCCTCGGCACCATCTTCCTTCAACAAGAAAGGAATAGTGCAGAGCATTATCCATGGATGTAATCCAAACAAATACTCCCCTTTCCAAGCAGATGTCGAGTAATAGCTGATTAAAAATAATCGCTTTTTTCTTTATTTTTCTTGCTGGATTTAAACCCAGGGAAAGCTTTAGCTGGGCTTAAAGAGGAGCTAAATCCCTGACTCCCAGGAAATCATCGGCACATAGAGCTGAAATCCCGGGATGCTGGGTATAATTCCTGCTTCCATACAAGCCTGCTGTGCTCGGGGAGCCTTTGGGAGCCCAGCAGGAGCATCCTGGAGCTCTGGGGGTCTGGACTGGAGCTTGTTCCAGGTGTCCCCCTCTGATGGGCGTTTTCCCTGAGGAACATCATCCCAGAGGATTCCATGGAGCTGCTCCAAGGGCTGGAGCCCCTCTGGAGCCAGGCTGGGAGAGCTGGGGGTGCTCAGCTGGAGAAGGGAAGGATCCAAGGAGAGCTCAGAGCCCCTGGCAGGGCCTGAAGGGGCTCCAGGAGAATCCTTGGGGGATATTCCCTCCAAGGGGTGGAGGGACAGGACTCAGGGAATGGTTTCACACTGCTAGGAGTGAATTCTTTCAGGAGGGAATTCTTGGCTGAGATGGTGGGGAGGCACTGAAATGGATTTTGCCAAGGATGCCCCTGGATCCCTGGAAATGTCCAAGGCCAGGCTGGACAGGGCTTGGAGCAATCTGGGATAAGGGAAAGTGTCCCTGCCCATGGCGGGGATGGGCTTTAAATTCCTTCCAAACCAAACCATTCTAGGATTCTGCAGTTCTCTGAAAGCTGAGGAAAAAAAACCAACATTCCCAGGTCTTGAACTCCTCCCTGATTTTTCGACTGCTCCGTATTTACTTTGGGATTTGAAAAACAACAACAACAACAAACCAACCAAACAAACAAACAAAAAATAAATTAAAAAAAAACTAAAAAAACAAACAAACAACAAAAAAAAAACACTAATTGAGCCTGGCTTTTGTATCAGTGGGTTGGCCAACCCCAGCCTGGAAAATAAACCTTTCCACCTGATAAGGCCCCTCTGGGAATGCCTGTGGGCAGGAAAACATTCCTGGTGTGTCCAGCAGGAATTCCATGTCTGGGCTGCCTTGCCGCTGCTCCTGCTTTTTTTTTTTTTTTTTTTTTTTCTCCCCATTCCAAAGATTTGTGGATGAAACCCTCGCAGCTGGGGGAGAGGGGGGGAATCAGGCACAGAGCGTGACACGAGCGAGTAAAAATAAATATGTGGGACGGTGGGAAATGCCAAAATCGTCGGGAAAAGGGCTGGATGTGGCTTTGCTGTGAGCAATAATCCGGGATCCTTCCCTCCCAGCACTGGGAATGGGAGGGATCGCCTTCCCTGCCGGCTTTATCCCTTTGAAGGAGCGTTTTTCCCAGCGGGAATGGGGGTGGGAGAGGCGCTAACCTCCCTCTGCCCTGTTAATGATTTCCTTGGAGCTGGGCAGCCAGGGAAAGCAGGATGCCTGGGAATCCCCTGCCTGCCTTTCCCACCTCAGTGCGGCTGGAGAGGGACGAGGTTTGGGATGTGCCAGGGGTTCCTATGAGCTTCAGAATGGGGGGAAAAGAAAAATCCTAAAAATACAAGCGCAGAAGCAGAAATTCTCTCTTTCCCACCAGAATTTGGGATACCAGGTGTTCCCTCCTTCTGTGGAGGAATAATTAAGGAAATTCCATTGTTTCACCAGAAGAATTTGAGTGTCTGGTAAAGCCGAGTTTTCTTTCCCTGCGTGTCCGTGGGCAGGGATGCGCTGCCCGTTCCCTGGGATTGAATTCCCCGTGTCCTGAGGCTCTGTGGACACGCAGGAGTCAGGCCTGGCTCGTTCCTGGTGCCCACGTCACCTCCAGGACATTTTCTGTCTGGGGTGACACCTTCCCAATCCCACAGGACCAGCCCTGGAGGGGTTTCAAGGGAAGGGTTCCACCCCAGATGCTCCCCAGGGATTCCCGAGCCACGCGTTCCTGGTCCGAAGCTGGTTTTGGGGAAAGCTTTGGGGAAACGTGTCTGGATCATCTCAGAAGTGCTATCGGACACCTTCAATTAGGGGTTAAAAAATTCAAAAAGATTTTTCAAAAATTAAAAATTCTCGTTAAAAAGTTCAAACCAGGCAGGGCAGGCACCCCGTGGGTTTCTTTTCCCAGCTGAAAAGGAGCTGCTGGGGGCCCCCAGGAGCTTCCCACTGGATTGTGGCTCCATGGAAAGCAGCAGCCCGTGTTCATCCTTCATCCCAGAGCATCGCTTCCTGCTGACCCAGCTGGAAAACTGCCAGGAACCTTTCCCTGCCTTTAATCCCTCTCAGCTTTAATCATTACCTGCCTGCCCACCTCCTTCCTGCTGGGGAATGCAAATGGAGCTGGAGCACAGGAGCAAATCCAGAGGTCGAGGATAATTCCTGGCCTTTCCCACCTCCATGGCTGGCTCCATGTCCTGGGGGGAAGAGCCTGGCTGGGAGCAGCAGGTGACCGTGGCTCTCTCTGGGATCATTTTTCCAGGGGGAAAGCTGTTCATTCCAAGGGGGATCCACTCCAGCACAGGGAGTGGGGAGGATGGCACCAAACCTTGGTGGGGAATTGGGAGATTTCCTGGTGATGCACAGAATGAATGGAATTTGAGTTCATGTAATGCATGGAGCCGCTTTTAGCTTGCCACAGCAAAGCCAAGGTTATGCAGCAAATTGCAGAGTGGGGATGGTTTATTTAGATTCATTTTTAGTTTGATGTCTGCTTGAATGGGATTCTCTGCAGATCCAGGAAAAACCAAGGATGACTTCACCCTCTCTTAAAAATTTATGCAGAATATATTAATTTTTTTCTTTTAAAATGAAGTGGGGGTTTTTTGGGGGTTTTTTTTTGTGGTTTTTGGGGGTTTTTTTGTTTGCTTTTGTTTTTGTTTTTTGTTTGCTTGTTTGTTTTTTGTTTTTTTGTTTCTTTAAAGCTCTACTGCTGCAGGGGACAGAGGACACTGGGGAGGAGGAGGAGGAGGGTCTGGGGGTTCTTTCCATCTGTGCCCCAGGGATTCTCCATCCATCCTCCCACAGCTGCTCCAGCCTGTCTGTGCTGGTGGGAAGCTGGGAAAGCTGGGGCAGGGTGATGATCCCACAAAGGCTTTTTTTTTTTTTTTTTTTTTTTTCTGGAGGCACATCTGGTGTGGGGGAATCAAATCCGAGCTGCTCCGAGCAAGTGTTCCTGGATTTCAGTCATGTGAATCCCTGAACAGCTGGGCCTAGGAGCAGGATAAATCCCTGTTTGCCGAAGGAAAGGAGGGAAGGCAGAGAATTTCTGCTGTTCCCTGCCCGGGGCATGGTGTGAGCCCAACCTGTGACCCCAGTGCTGTCACTCTCTGGCTGTTTAAGAGCCCCTGTGTCCAAACAAACAAGGATTGAAAATGGCATTTTGTTTGTCCTCACCCTCCGGCCGCGGCCAGAATAATGGAAATGAAGCTATTTGGGTTGGTGTTGAAGTTGGAGAAATCCCCCAAGATCACCCAGTGCTCACTGAACCACATTCCCAAGCGTCCCATCCACTCGTTTTCTGAACCTTTCCAGGGATGTGACTCCTCCACTGCCCTGGGGAGCCCCTTCCCATGTTGAACCCACCTTTCAGGGCAGGGATTTGTCCTGATACCCAAGCTGGGCTTTTTTTTCCCGTTTTCCCTGGTTTTCCGTGCCCCAAACCCGGCTGTGCCGGGGCCAGGTGGGCGCTGGGGCCGAGCTCCGCTCCCTCCCTGCCGGCTGCAGGAGGTAAAAATAGCCGGGAATGTAGGGCACAGCCTCTCCCAGAAATTCCCGGGCGGGATTTCCGAGGCAGCGAGCACAAGGAAGATGTCTGGAGCTGTTCTTTCAGGGCTGCCTGTGTTTTGGGGTGCCTGGGGGTCGCTCTCCATCCCCCGCCCGGTGGGTCCGGGGGGGCTCGGGGGAGGTTGGACCCGCGGCTGCCGCAGCATCGCCGGGCCGGGGGAGCTTCCCCGTGTCCGGGGGGGGGTTGGAGGGATTTTTTTCCCCCTCTCCTGGAGAGGAGCGCGGCCGCAGCGGCCCCGCCCGGAGCCCCGCACGGAGCGGGCGGAGGCGGCCCCGGCCCGGCCCCCCCGCGCTCCCGGGGCCGCCGCTGCGCAGGCGGAGCAGCGCGGGCGCATCCATCTTCCCGGGCTGCCTCCTCCTCCTCCTCCTCCTCCTCCTGCTGCTGCTGCTGCTGCCGCCTTCTCCCCATCCTCCTCCTCCTCCAACCCCGCCGGGGCCGCGGCGGCTGCGGGCGCTGCCGGCGGGGCGGATGATGCACCGAGATGGTTCACCAGGAAAACTGCTCCTACCAGGTAAGGGGCGAGCGCGGCCTGGCCCCCAGCCCCGGGCAGCTCCGAGTAGCCCCGAGCCAGCCCCGGCCGGAGCCAGCCCCGGGTTGTGCCATCCCCGGGGCTGCGGCAGCGCGGGGCCGCCGCTTCGGGTTTGGACCGAGCATCCCGGGGTTTGGACCGAGCATCCCGGGATTTGGATCGTGCATCTCGGGGTTTGGACAGAGCATCCCGGGGTTTGGACCGAGCATCTCGGGGTTTGGACAGAGCATCTCGGGGTTTGGACCGAGCATCTCAGGGTTTGGACAGAGCATCCCGGTGATGGTTCCGAGCACCCCGGTGATGGCTCCGAGCAGCTCGGTGATCGCTCAGAGCATCCCGGGGTTCTGTCCGAGCATCCCGGGATTCTCACCGAGCAGCCCGGGGCTCGGCAGGCAGAGCAGCCCCGGGGCTTTTGTGCTCGCCATGTGATGCTCGGAGGCGCAGCGGGGCCGGGGATGCGCTGCCCACATCCCGCTGCCTTCCTGCCGGGATAAAACCTCTCCCTGGAACCGGGATGGCAGTCCCGGAGCCGCAGCAGCCCAGGGATGTCTTTTTTAGACCATTTCCTGCGCTTCCCACCTTTCTGCGGTGATTCACAGGCTGCGGTTCTGCTCCTGGTTCCGCAGGAAGCGGGGATTGGGGGTGTTTGGGAGTGTGCATCCCATCCGCCCCCATCCCGGGGGTCCCCCTGTTTGGGGAACATCGGGATTGGTTTGGTGGGGAACTTGAGAGCTGGGCTGGGTTTGTGGAGAGAGGATGGGTGCTGTGGGTGCACCTGCACGGGAAGCGGCTCGTTTAGGGGCTCCATGGCTCGTTTAGGGGCTCCATGGCTCGTTTAGGGGCTCCATGGCTCGTTTAGGGGCTCCATGGCTCATTTAGGGGCTCCATGGCTCGTTTAGGGGCTCCATGGCTCTTTTAGGGGTTCGATGACACAGTTAGGGGCTCAATGGCTCACTTAGGGGCTCGATGGCTCATTTAGGGTCTCGATGGCTCAATGAAGGACTGGATAGCACCTTTAGGGTCTCGGTGGCACCTTTGGGGTTATTAAATGCACCGACATCTGTCCGTCTGGCACGGCGATGCTGAGAAATGCCTTTGCCTACGTGCAGTGATGTGGCTGTTTTGGAAAACCCCCATTCCCAAAGATTCCCGGAGCTGGACCCTCAGCAAGCAGGGCCTTGCCCAGGCCAGCTCCCCATCCCTGTTTTTCCTCCATTCCCGTGTTTAATTCCAACTTCAGGCCGTGTTTTCCAACAAAACATCTCAGATGCAAAATACCTCACGGAGGGACAAGGCACAAAACAGAGAGGAGCTGAAATGATTTTTTCAGGGAATATTTTCAGTCTAGCAATTCTGGAAGTGAATTTTCATTTTTTAACCTCTTTGGGAAAAAATAGCCTGGATTTTTTTTTTTTTTTGGTGGGCTTGCTGGTTTTTTTTTGTTTTTTTTTCCCCTCCAGCCTTTTGATTTCCCTGCAGCTCCGAGCCTGTTGCTCTGGACAGCCGGGATAAATGGTGCCATTGTTTGGCAGCAGCGGATGTTTTCCCAGCATACTCAGGAACGCACGGGTTAAAGGTTGGGCATTGTTTCCCCGGCTGGAAGCAGCTCCGGGGGGTGGGATGATGATGATGATGATGGGGATGATGATGATGATGATGGGGATTATGATGATGCCGAGCTGCGGCACAGGCCTGCCCAAAATCCCTGGGTGTTACTGCGACAGCGCTGCCGCCTTTCCCTGCTTGTTTATGGATTGATTCCTCTCCTCCAAGCCCAGAAATACTACAGGGAAAACCAGCCAGAAACCATTCCTAGGGAAAAAAAAAAAAACATCCAGGGAAACATCTTTTCAATTTAAATCTGTTTCCAAACCTTCCTAGGGCGCTGCAGAGATTAAAGAGCAAGCCCAGACCCCTCCCAAAACCACGAACCCAAAGGCTGAGTTTTAATCCTTTTGTGGATGGCAATCCCGGGCTTTGGGATCACGCTGGAAACCAGCAATGATGGGATTTTGGTGGCTGCCAGGGGGAGGGGGTGGCAGGGTTTAATCTGCTCTGCTCCCACCTTGCACCCCTTTTTTTATTTATTTTTTTGGAGCTGTTAAAGGCACTGAAAAGAAATCAAAGAGAGGAACAAGTCAGCACTTGGCAAAAGTTTAAAAAAATGGGTTTGTTTTGAAGAATTCCAGCAGAAAAACTCTGACGTGCCCAGGTCATGGCTGGGCCACCAAATCCATGGCAGGGAGGGAGCTGGGAATGGGGAGGTGCTGAGGAGCAGGAGGACATTCCTGTCCTGTTCCCTTCCTTGCCTCAAATCCCCGATTTCCCCCAGAGTGGCCCTGGGCACTCCTGGGGTTTGGATGTGGCTGAATCAGGTGAATTCCTTGAATTTAGGCTGGATTTTCCATGGTCTGGAGATCCCAGCATCTGCCATCTTTTCCATGGATGCTTTTCCTGGAATCAGGCTGGATGCTGCCACTCTCCGTGCCGTGGATTTCTCTCTTAATTATGCTTCATTTCTCACTTATTCCAGTTTATTTCCCTATATCAAACGTTTTATTTAGGGCTCCATAATTCCTCCTGACCAGGAAAACCTTGTCTGGTGCCTGCTGAGTGATGCTTTGTGAGCTCCTGAGCCCATATGGAATAAAAATCCAGCGTGCAAATCCAGGCTTTAACCCAGAAATAAAGGTTTTATTCTGCTGTGTGGTTCAGCTGGGCTTTACCAGCCCTCAGCCTCAGGCAGGCCTTCAGTTTCTTTTGTAAATCTGTATTTTCAGCAGGCTCTGACAGATCTGTGGAGCAGTGCTGGGCTCCTCAGCCTCTTCCTGGTTTAATCCGTGGGTTTATGTTTTTTTTTAATCATCCGTGTACAAGCAGGTGATAAGTCTAAATCACGGATTTTTCATTTTCTGGTTAAAAGCGGAGGATTCAGGGGCACCCAGTGCCCGTGCCTGAGGCAGGAGCCTCCCAGTTTTCCCTGGGAGCAGGATTTGGCTCCGTGTTTTGGCACAGGGCAGGGGCTGAGCTATCTGCTGGCAGCAGGGTCACTCCGGAGATGGTTCCAGGCTCCACACGTGCGAGGAAAATTAAAAAGAAAAAGAAAAAGAGATCTGAGGAAAAAAAGAGATTTTATTGGCTAGAAAATCATCTCTGAGGTGGGGCAGGGAGAGCAGTGGAGCCTGCTTGGATCCCTGGGTTTTCCTGGGATGTGCCCAGGTGTTGGGATTGACTTTATTTGGGGTTCTTTTTGAGAGGGATCTGTTGGTAAACCCTGTGCCAGGGAGGTGCTGGTGCCAGTTGGGATCAGGGATGAACCAGGCAAGGCTGGGTGCCCCCCACCCCTCCCAGGATCCCAGTGAACCACAGAACTAATCCATAAAATTCACAACCCTGCAGTACAAAGTGCTCATTAAAGAAATTAAAAGAATTGGTGACTTTGGTTTGATCTCAGGAATGGTTTGGGAGTTCCAGAAATCTGCTTTTTTATTTCTTTTTATTTATTTATTTTTTAAAGTGAGTGCAAATTCTGATGGCAAAATAGGGACAGGCCTTGGGGAAAACCTCAAATTCCATGCGAATCCAGTGTGGAAAAGCTGGAGAGCTGCTGGCCTGGCCTCTTGCCCATGGAGAAAGCTCCAGGCTGGCACGGCTGAGGAGGCTCCGTGCCACTGCCCCACGTCCCACAGCGATGACAATAAAACAGAGCTGACCTCTGAGGCCTTCTTCAGACAGAAATCCCCCCCAAAAAAAGGCTCTGCCAAGTGCTGGAAAAGCACCTGGAGTGTGCTAAAAGCTGGGGGAAGCATCACCGGTGGGAGGCCTTGGGATCAGCTCATCCCTGAATTTTCGGTGGGACAGGTTTATTCCAACGCTTGCAATAAAATCCAGGTTTTGTGGGGTGGAATCCCAGAGTGATAGAATAAATTGGGTTGATTAAATCCCATCCCCATGGGCAGGGACACCTCCCACTGTCCCAGGTTTCTCCAAGCCCCATCCAGGCTGGCCTTGGACATTTCCAGTGGTCCAGGGGCAGCCACAGCTTCTCTGGGAATTCCATCCCAGCCCCTCCCCACGCTCCCGGGAGGAATTCCTTCCCAGTATCCCATCCAGTATAAAACCATTTCCCCCTGTCCTGTCACCCCATCCTCTTGTAAAGAATCTCCCTGATAGTTCTGGCAACTTGAGATTCCAAGATCCTGGAATTTACCCCAATCCCCCGGGTGCTCCATGCCCATGATTTTGGCAGCTTGGAGGGCTTTGCTTGGGCTCTGCTGGGAATTCAGGGGGTTCCTCTCCTCCCTTGGGACCCAAAGGTGTTTGGGAGCTGTTCCCAGCAGGAAAAGGGGAATTCCTGCCCCTCTGCAGCACAGCCCAGCCCCGAGGGGGATTTCACTGACTCCAGCAATGCTTTTGTGCTCAGGAAAGGGGAATTTCGCTGCTTTCTTGTCCTTCAGCCATCCAGGTGTGTTCCAAACACCCCAAACTCGCTGTGCCCTGTTTCTCCTCCTGGCTCAGGGATGATTTTAACATTTCCATGCCCTTCCCAGCGGTGCTGGCTCCGTGTGCTCCCATCCCAGGGACCCCTCAACTCCAAATTTTGCTGCTCTGAACTTTCCATTTCTGCTGGAAAAAGGAAATCTGGCTCTTCCCCCTCCGGCTGTTGGAGAGAGGGAGTGGGATCTGCATTCCTGGGGCATGGAGCCCTTTTTTTTTGGGATGTTCCAGCAGAGGGACAATGGTGGCTGTGGGTCAGGCAGCCCCTGGGGAAGGGGTTCAACACCAAAGGGTTTGGTCCCTGTGCTGAGAGAATCCCAAAATTCATTTCCCTTTTGATATCCCCGATTTAAATGGGATTTTGCTCCCTTTTCCATCAGGGAGGTGCCCATCCCAAGGGAGCAGGTCCTGGCACTGGGGAGGGTCCCAAATGTGCCCCCAGCCAAAGGTCAAGGGGCTCCCACTTGGGCTTCTGAGCCAGGTTTGGGTTTGTTTGTTTTTTCCATGGCCTGGAATAGCTCCTGAGTTTACCCTGGAGACTGGGATCAGTTCAGTGGGATCAGATCAGTGGGGTCAGATCAGTGGGATCAGATCAGTGGGGTCAGCTCAGTGGGGTCAGATCAGTGGGATCAGATCAGTGGGGTCAGATCAGTGGGGTCAGATCAGTGGGATCAGCTCAGTGGGATCAGATCAGTGGGATCAGATCAGTGGGGTCAGATCAGTGGGATCAGATCAGTGGGATCAGATCAGTGGGGTCAGATCAGTGGGATCAGCTCAGTGGGGTCAGATCAGTGGGATCAGATCAGTGGGATCAGCTCAGTGGGATCAGATCAGTGGGATCAGATCAGTGGGGTCAGATCAGTGGGGTCAGCTCTGTGGGATCAGATCAGTGGGATCAGATCAGTGGGATCAGATCAGTGGGGTCAGATCAGTGGGATCAGCTCAGTGGGGTCAGATCAGTGGGATCAGATCAGTGGGATCAGATCAGTGGGATCAGATCAGTGGGGTCAGATCAGTGGGGTCAGCTCTGTGGGATCAGATCAGTGGGATCAGATCAGTGGGATCAGATCAGTGGGGTCAGATCAGTGGGATCAGATCAGTGGGGTCAGATCAGTGGGATCAGCTCAGTGGGGTCAGATCAGTGGGATCAGATCAGTGGGATCAGATCAGTGGGATCAGATCAGTGGGATCACCTCTGCAGAGTCCTGGAGCTTCCCAGGAGGGCAGGGCAGAGGTGAGCTGGCCCAAAAGCTGGGCCGGGGGCTAAAATATCCTAAAAACTCCGTTTGGCAAGAGGGGATATATTTATTTATATTTCTGTTTGTAGGATTGTGGCACTTCCTCCCCTTCGGGGTGGCCTTTGGAGGTGGGGACATCCCCGATGGATGAGGACAGGGTGATGCAGGATTGTCACAAACCAGGAGGGGACTCTGCCACATCCCAGGCTCAGCCCCAGCCCGTGCTCCTGGCCACCACATCCTTCCACGGGGATTTGTTTATTTGGGATTTATTGTGTCAGGATCCATCCCCAGCTGGGAGAGGAAGCGGATTTAGCAACAGCAGGAAGGGACACAATGAGTCAGCGGCAGAGGGGAACTAAAAATAAGGAATTATCCAGAGAATGACTTTGTTTCATTTGGGAATTAAAGTTGCAAATCACCATCCAGGGACAAGAATGGAATGAAACATTTATTATTGCTGGTTTTGCCCCGAAAATTCAGAGTAGATTCGTGCTGGGATGCATCACTTGGGAGTTGTTGGAGCTGGGAATTTATCTGGAATTTGCATTTGGGGTGGAATGATGTCAGCATGACTTGGATATCTCATTAAACATCATAGGGCAATTTAAATTATTTCTCTGTAGTTGCGTCGCACCAAAAAATCAGGATTTTTCTTGCTGCCGTGCCAGGTTTTGGGGAGAAATTGTGGCATAATTCCATTTTCCTAAGGATTCCTCTTGGGAATTCCTGCCCTGAGCATGAGTTCTGCCTCTCCCTGCAGCTGATCCAGACAAAATTTTCCTGCTGGGATGGGATGTGAGCGGGGACAGAGCGGGATTTCTGTGGGACAGGCTCAACGGGGAGCCCGGATTTCCAGGCAGGAATGCTGGAGGCAGGAGCTGCGAGTCCCCGCAGGAGACAGGGATGGAATTTTTGGGGATGGGAAGTGGGGTTAGGCTGGGTGTCTGTGTTGCCTAATTCCAAGAAATTCAGGAATTTTTGCGCCTGGAAAAGCCGGTTGAGCCAGGGAACAGCTCCGTGGGGTCCTTGCTGATGGAGTAAAAATTCCATCAGGTGGTTCCTCCTGCAGCCGCGGCTGGGAATTCACTGGGATAACTTCCCTGGGGAAAAGCCCCAGGAAGGAGAAAGCCCCTTGCTCCCAGCGTGGGGCACTGCCAGGCTGGGATTGTGCCATCAGACACCGGCTTGTGACACAAATCACCGGCATTTTGACATCAGACATTGGCATTTTGACATCAGACAATGGGATTTTGACACAAATCACCCAGATTTTGACACAAACCACCCGGTTTTTGACATAAATCACCAGGATTTTGACACAGGTCACTGGGATTTTGACTTAAATCATCAGGATTTTGACATGAGACAATGGGATTTTGACACAAATCACCAGGATTTTACCATAAAACACCGGGATTTTGACACAAATCACTGGGATTTTACCATAAATCACTGGGATTTTGACACAGATCACCAGGATTTTTACATAAATCACCGGGATTTTGACGTAAATCATCAGGATTTTGACATGAGACAATGGGATTTTGACATAAATCACCGAGATTTTGCCATAAATCACCAGGAATCTGACATCACACATTGGGATTTTGACACAGATCACTGGGATTTTGACATAAATCACCAGGAATCTGACGTCAGACATTGGGATTTTGACATAAATCACTGGGATTTTGACATTAATCACCGGGATTTTGCCATCACACACTGGGATTTTGACACAAATCACCGGGATTTTGCCATAAATCACCAGGAATCTGACGTCAGACATTGGGATTTTGACATAAATCACCGGGATTTTGCCATCACACAATGGGATTTTGACATAAATCACCAGGAATCTGACGTCAGACATTGGGATTTTGACATAAATCACTGGGATTTTGACATTAATCACCGGGATTTTGACATAAATCACCGGGATTTTGACACAATTCACCGGGATTTTGACACATATCACCGGGATTTGGGCACAGATCACCAGGAATCTGACATCAGAATTTGGGATTTTGACACAGATCACCGGGATTTTACCATAAATCACCGGGATTTGGGCACAGATCACCCGGAGTCTGACATCAGACGCCGGGGTTTTTCCTGCCCTTGTGCAGCTGGAACCTCGGGGTTATTTTTATCCGGCTCTGGCAGCGGCTGCAGAAGGACGCGGCTCCCCAGCCCCGCGGAGCCTCCGCTCCCTGCGGCTCCCTGACTTTATTTGGGAAAACCAAGGTGCTCCGGAGCAGCCGGGAGGGGAGAAGTGCTGGAAAACCATCGCGGCTTTTGGAGCGAACCCTTTATCGCACGGTGCCGGCTGGGGAGGAAGGGAAGGACTGAGATGTCCCGAAGGGATCGGGAGAGATCCAGCCGGGAGCGGGGGAGATGAGCCGGGAGCGGGATGATGGAATGGGTGACGTCATCAGGAAAGCAGCCCCGCCGCCCGGGGAGGGCAGCTATAAAAAGGTAAAGAGACAAAAAGGGACAGAAAGGAACCTTTGTGTGCCACCAGGCGGGAATGCTGCCCGGATCCCGCCGGGATTTGGGAGCTGGAGTTGGCAGAATCCGCGGTTTATAAAGTGCTGGCAAAGGGCGGAGCGTCCTCCCTGCTTGTTTCCGTATCTGCTGGGGATAAAATGTCAGGAGAAGTTTCCAAAGGCATTCTCCTACCTGGAAACCCCCCGCGATTTTAAGGGGTTTTGTGACGTGGCTCAAAATGACTTGGGTTTGGATTTACGCCGGGAAGAAGAAAGGAGATGAAAGCACATTTTGTGCGACTGTGCAGTCTGTAAAGCCCAGCACAGCCCTGTGCTGCGCACAGATAAAATGACACAAAATGCCTTTGGCTCTGGGGCTGCGAATAGAGCCCTGCTCTGCGGCTGGGGGTGGCAGAGCCGGGCAAAAATAGCCCTGCTGGGCAGGCCGAGTGTCCCCGGGCTCCTGCTGCCCGTCCCAGTGCGTCCCAGTGCGTCCCAGTGTGTCCCAGTGTGTCCCAGTGTGTCCCCGGGCTCCTGCTGCCCGTCCCAGTGTGTCCCAGTGCGTCCCAGTGTGTCCCAGTGTGTCCCAGTGTGTCCCAGTGTGTCCCCGGGCTCCTGCTGCCCGTCCCAGTGTGTCCCAGTGCGTCCCAGTGCGTCCCAGTGCGTCCCAGTGCGTCCCAGTGTGTCCCAGTGTGTCCCCGGGCTCCTGCTGCCCGTCCCAGTGCGTCCCAGTGCGTCCCAGTGTGTCCCAGTGTGTCCCCGGGCTCCTGCTGCCCGTCCCAGTGCGTCCCAGTGCGTCCCAGTGCGTCCCAGTGTGTCCCAGTGTGTCCCCGGGCTCCTGCTGCCCGTCCCAGTGTGTCCCAGTGCGTCCCAGTGCTCCTGCTGCCCGTCCCAGTGTGTCCCAGTGTGTCCCAGTGTGTCCCCGGGCTCCTGCTGCCCGTCCCAGTGTGTCCCAGTGCGTCCCAGTGCTCCTGCTGCCCGTCCCAGTGTGTCCCAGTGTGTCCCAGTGCGTCCCAGTGTGTCCCAGTGTGTCCCCGGGCTCCTGCTGCCCGTCCCAGTGCGTCCCAGTGCGTCCCAGTGTGTCCCAGTGTGTCCCCGGGCTCCTGCTGCCCGTCCCAGTGCGTCCCAGTGCATCCCAGTAAGTCCCAGTGCGTCCCAGTGCGTCCCAGTGAGTCCCAGTGCTCCTGCTGGATATCCCAGTGCTCCTGCTGGATATCCCAGTGTTCCTGAAGTGTCTGGTGCTGGAGGATGGCTGGAAGGGGTTCTCCCCTCTCCTGAGCCCCTCCAACCGGGCTGTGCCAGGGCTGGGGCTCCAGAGGGGAGCACAGAGCTGCTCCAGGACTGGAGCCAGACTGGGAGAACTGGGAATGTTCCCCTGGAGAGGAGGAGGAGGAGGATCCAGGGAAAGCTCAGAGCCTCAAGGGGCTCCAGGAGAGCTGGAGAGGGACTGGGACAAGGGATGGAGGGACAGGACACAGGGAATGGAGAGAGGGCAGGGATGGATGGGATGTTGGGAATTGGGAATTCCTGGTGGGCTGGAATTGCCAGAGCAGCTGTGGCTGCCCCTGGATCCCTGGAAGTGTCCCAGGCCAGGTTGGACACTGGGGCTGGAACACCTGGGACAGAGGGAGGAGTCCCTGTGCCCATGGATGGGAATGGGATGGGATGGGATGGGATGGGATGGGATGGGATGGGATGGGATGGGATGGGATGGGATGGGATGGGATGGGATGGGATAATGGGATGGGATGGGATAATGGGATGGGATGGGATAATGGGATGGGATGGGATAATGGGATGGGATAATGGGATGGGATGGAAGGTCCCTTCCTACCCAAACCATTCCAGGATCCTGGGCCATGTTGGCTTTTTCCCTGGAGCAGCCCCAGCCCAGGCTGACCTTGTGCTCTCACTGCCGGGCTCCAGAGAGGGAGGGCGGAGGGGAGGAAGGAAAACATCCACCCTGGATTGTTCTGTTCTCCCCTTAAAAATCAAAAGCAGCTTTTTCCTTAAAACCTTTGTGAGAACAGAAATACTTTCATTTTTCGAGTCAGTGCCAAAATACACATTTTAGTACCCCGGGGTTGTTTTCCTTGGAATTACCTTTGCATTTTGAGGATTTGACCCATTATTCCTTCTGTGCCCAGTCAGAATATTTGATAGTCAAAACCTGCCCCGCTGTTTCCCTTCTCCATTTATATTTTTCCATGCCCAGCTCTGGATTTTGAGCGCAGCTGTCAGGTAATTTATCCAAAGCTTAAAGTCCAGTTCCCTCAGGTGTATTTTATTTCTGAGTAACTGCTCCCCGTTTTATAATAACAAATAGGACTCTGGATTTCTTTATGGTCGTTAGCCTGGGCCTGGCTTGGAAAATGGGATATTCCCAGCTCAGTCCTGCGAGCAGAATTATTGAGAATCCTCAGTAATGACTTGGTGGAGAAAACAAATTGCACGTTGATTAAATGTCCAGATGTCAGCCTGGGAGCAGCGGGAAAAATGAAAACAGATCTGGAGAGACAGAAAGGAGGGCAAAATGTCCAATTCTGCCTGGATTTTAATGGAAAAAGAGCAGTTCTTGGTGGCCTCGGGGGAGGTGGGGATGTGCTGAGGGCGCTGGGTTTCGGTTGGAGCACAAGGAAAATCAAATTTAGCTGGGAAGGTGTGGGGGAGGATCGTGTGAGCTGGGAAATGGGAATTTCCAGGACTTGGTGGAATATTGGTGCAGTGGCACAGCCGAGGGCACCCTGGGATGGGCAGCACGAGGAGCTGCCACCAGCCCCTCTCCTTCTGCTTCCACTTCATTAAAAAATTATTTTCACTCCTTTTTCCCTTTTTCTTCTTTGCTCTCCCCAGCAAGGCTGGCTATTTTTAATCCTAAATCTGTCTCCATGTGATTGAGGTATTGAATACTGAAATTATTGAAATATTGGAATATTGAAAATATTGGAATATTGATTATTGAAATTTAAAAATACAAAGGTCTGGGTGAAACTTCAGAAACCTGGAGCTCAGCCCAAGAACTCGGTGCCACTTGGAGTCACGGGGTTTATTTTTATTATTTTAAGGATTTTATAGAAAAGGAGTTAGGTTATAAATGAAATATTTCGGTAGGGGATTGACAATTTAATGGGCAGGGGAATAATGTGTATAATCAGCACTGGAGCTGGAATTAAATCATTAGTTATTGTAGGTGAATAATTTGCATTTTGTCACACTTCCTTGTACAAAAAGGTGCTTTATTTTTCCAGGGGTGGGATATGGGAGGCACAATTCCACGAATTAACCCCATGGAAGCATCCCAGCCTTGTTTCCTTTTGTTGTGTCTTCTGGATTGGGTATTAAGCGTTATTTTATAATTAAATGTTTGAGGCTTTCCAAGTGTTCCTGCCATCAAAATCTTCCTGAATTTGTTGTCAGTGTCGGCGTGTGACCCATTCATGGGGGGAGATTTTGAATTAGATCTGAGATTTGCATTTATTGCACATTGATTACAGTTATTGATCAGGGATTCCTTGCAAGTTGCTTTGTTGATTACTATTTAAAAACTCCCATATTTACATTTGTATTATATTATATTATATTTTATTATATTATATTATATTATATTGTTATTATATTTTATTATATTATATTATATAATACTATATTGTATTATTTTTATTTTTATTTTTATTTTTATTTTTATTTTTATTTTTATTTTTATTTTTATTTTTATTTTTATTTTTATTTTTGTATTCATTTTTATTTATTATTTTTGTATTCATTTTTGTATTTATTATTTATATTATTAATATTATTTATATTTATATATAAAATACATTTTTAAACCCAGGGATAATTTGATGACAATGGTTCAAATCCACCCCTGAGCACGCTGGCAGGAGAGGGGTTTTTGTGGGGTTGGAAGCTGCTGGGGGAGGTGGCAGTGTGAGGGTATAGGTACAGATATTTGGGATGTAGAAGGATATTTCTACCAGTGAGTTTGGGTTGGAATCAGGTGGCCTTTAAGGTCCTTTCCAGCCCGAACCAGGCTGATTCCATGTGGAGGTTGGAACTGGGATCCCCAGTGGGATGGGCTCTGTGGAGTGCTTGGGAGATGCTGGAGGTGCTGAGCTTGGTGCTGGGAGTGGTGGGATCAGTCTGTGCCCTGTCCCTGTCCTCATCCCTGTCCGTCTGTCCCTGTCCCTTTCCCTGTCCCTGTCCCTGTCCCTGTCCCTGTCCCTGTACCTGTCTCAATGCCCTGTCCCTGTCCCCATCCCTGTCCCTGTCCCTGTCCCCATCCCTGTCCCTGTCCCTGTCCCTGTCCCCATCCCTGTCTCTATGCCCTGTTCCTGTCCCCTGTCCCTGTCCCTCTGTCCCTCTCCCTGTCCCTGTCCCTGTCTCCATCCCTTTCCCTGTCCCTGTCCCTGTCCCTGTCCCTGTCCCTGTCCCTGTCCCTGTCTCTATGCCCTGTTCCTGTCCCTTGTCCCTATCCCCTGTCCCTGTCCCTGTCCCTGTCCCTGTCCCTGTTCCTGTCCCCTGTCCCTGTCCCTGTCCCTGTCTCTATGCCCTGTTCCTGTCCCTTGTCCCTATCCCCTGTCCCTGTCCCTGTCCCTGTCCCTGTTCCTGTCCCCTGTCCCTGTTCCTGTCCCCTGTCCCTGTCCCTGTCCCTGTCCCTGTCCCTGTCCCTGTCCCTGTGCCTTCCCAGATGTTCATCCCTGTCCCTTTCCAGGGTCTCATCCCTGCTGTCCCTTCCCAGATCCTATCCCTTGATGTCCCTTCCCAGATGTTCATCCCTCCCTCTCCCATCCCTCCCTGTCCCTCCCCAGCCCCCCATCCCTGCTGTCCCTTCCCAGGGTCTCATCCCTCCCTGTCCCTCCCCAGCCCCCCATCCTTGCTGTCCCTTCCCAGGGTCTCATCCCTCCCTGTCCCTGCCCTGCAGGCCCAGAAGAATGAGCGTGAGTCCATCCGGCAGAAGTTGGCTCTGGGCAGTTTCTTCGACGATGGCCCCGGGCTCTACACGAGCTGCAGCAAGAGTGGCAAGCCCAGCCTGTCCTCCCGGTAAGCCAGAGCCCCAAACCTCAGGGCAGCCTGGAAAGTGGGAGATGTCTCCCGTGGGACACCCCACGTCATCCCTCACACTTTGCTTTCAAACCATATTCCTGAATTTTCCGTGTTTGGAACAGCATCCGAATGCGGTGTTTGTGATGTAAATACTTGAGAAGATGTGGGGAAACACTCACTGGACGCTGGGCAGGAAAGTATTTGGATGCTGAGGGGATGAAGGGAATGAGATGAAGTTTTCTGAGTCACGTTTACTTCAGGTTTTCATTTAGGATTTGGAACAGGATGCCCAGAGCAGCCGTGGCTGTCCCTGGATCCCAGGCCAGGTTGGACATCGGGGCTTGGAGCAGCCTGGGACAGTGGGAGGGGTCCCTGCCATGCCAGGGGTGGAATTTGATGGGGTTTAAGATCCCTCCCAACCCAAACCACTTGGGAATTCCAACCTCCACGATTCTGGAATTGTGGTTAATGCTTGGAACAGTGATTAATGCTCAGGAAGCACCAGAGGATGGACAAAACAAGCTTTAATGTGACTTCCTGCATCCCTTCCACATCCAGGAGCTCTGCTTCCACACGTGGCTGCACGTGCGTGCCTCCCTTGCATTTTTAAGGTTTTTTGCATCAAACACACTCCAGAAATTCCTGTTTATGTTCAGCTGGGTGGAACCCATGGCTCGGGGGAAGCATCCAACGCCTCCCATGCTGGGAGTGAAGCTCTACCTGTTGCCATGGAATGGGAGCAGAAAGGAGGTGAGGGAGGCAGAAATCCAGGAGGAATTCCAGTTGTGGTATTAAATTGAGCTGAGGATCATTTGAAAGGGAAAACAGCTTTGCTGTGTGTAGTTACAGCTGAACCAGGAGCTGCTGTCTGGTAATTAGAGCACGGCTCTAATTAACGCAGCTCATCAGCGTTTGGCAGCTGTGCCCCCAGAAATTGCCAGCTGTGCCTGAAAGATTTGATGGTTGTTAATATTTATATTCCAAGAGAAGCATTCCCTGCTCCAGGAGCTACAGGAGCATTTGCAGCACGTTATTCCCATGGTTTTTGTATGGAATGCTTGGGTTGGAAGGGACCTTCAGGCTCCTCCAATTCCCTCTCCATGGGCAGGGACACCTTCCACTATCCCAGGTTTTTCCAAACTTTGTCCAGCCTGGCCTGGAACAGTTCCAGGGATGGGGCAGCCACAGCTTCTTTGCCAGGATCTCACCACCTTCACTTGTTCAGTAAAAAGGAATCATTAGTCCTATTGATTTTGTGGTAGTAGTAACTAAAAAACTCCACAGAAATAAATGGAAAATAGGAGTTTGCTGTTCCAAAGATCCCATCACGTCGGGAATGAGGAATAACAGGATGTGGGGGGTGGACTGAGATCTCTCACCTGGGCTTTTCCCTTCTCTCAGCCTGCACTGGGATTCCCTGACCCTGTATCCAGAGGAAATCATTCCTGGGGAGGGGAATGTGCATGGGGTTCATCAATCCCAATCCAGAATAAACTCCTGAGTTAACAGGAGTGCCTTGGATACAAACAGTGAATGAATAATTTCCACCACTGACAAAATATTTTATAACATGTAATGTTCTATATGTTATTTATATCTTTATGCATTTTTCTTTATTCCTTTTATTCTTTACTTGTAAAACATTCCTGTGGGTTTTTTTTTTTAATAGTAACACATTACATATATTTAATTGCGTTTTATAGGTTTTATTTAATGCAATCAGAGCTGAATAACCAAAACCAATAATGGCACTCTGAAGCAATGATCATTAATTAAAAAAACGATGAAAAGATCCCTGCAGCGTGGGGTAATTCTGCAGTGTATCAGCAGAGGGTGGCAGCAGCCCTGCCTTTGTGTGACCCTGAGCTCCCAGTTCACCTGCTGGACTGGTGACGCTCCCAGCCCCGGGGACAGCGGTGTCACCGTCCCTGTCCTCCCCCAGGTTACAGAGCGGGATGAACCTGCAGATCTGCTTTGTCAACGACAGTGGCAGTGACAAGGACAGCGATGGCGATGACAGCAAGACAGAGACCAGCCTGGACACGCCTCTGTCACCCATGGTGGGTCTGGGATCTCAGCCTGGGCAGGAGAGCCACAGGCAATCCCTGAGGAAGCTGATCCTGTTAAAACAGCAACCCCAAATTAACTCTTCCCTTCCCTTCCCTTCCCTTCCCTTCCCTTCCCTTCCCTTCCCTTCCCTTCCCTTCCCTTCCCTTCCCTTCCCTTCCCTTCCCTTCCCTTCCCTTCCCTTCCCTTCCCTTCCCTTCCCTTCCCTTCCCTTCCCTTCCCTTCCCTTCCCTTCCCTTCCCTTCCCTTCCCTTCCCTTCCCTTCCCTTCCCTTCCCTTCCCTTCCCTTCCCTCTTCTTTTTTCTTTCCTTCCCTTCCTCAGGAATTGCATAGGAAATGGCACCAGCTCCCCTCCCTTTCCCAGTCTGGATCCAACATTCCTTTTTGGATATAACAGCACAGCCCCAGCTGTTTCCCTCCAGTTCCACCTTTCATCACTTTCCTCTCGGCTGGGCTCCTCTTTCCCTTTAATGCCAAGAAAGCCTAGCTGGGAATCACTCTGATTTTTAAAGATATTCCTATGGATTACATAAAAAAAAAAAAAAATCCATACCCTAGAGTTTAAAAAAAAAAAATCACAGACATAGGTGAAACATTGCTGTGGCTTCTTTGCTTCCCCAGAGCAAGCAGAGCTCGTCCTACTCGGACAGAGACACGACAGAGGAGGAGTCCGAGTCCCTGGATGACATGGACTTCCTCAGCAGGCAGAAGAAGCTCCAGGCTGAAGCCAAGATGGCCTTGGCTATGGCAAAGCCCATGGCCAAGATGCAGGTGGAGGTGGAAAAGCAGAACAGGAAGAAATCGCCGGTAGCGGATCTTGTAAGTGGGGAGAGCTCAGGGGTGTCCCCAGTGGTGTCCCAAAGGGTGTCCCCAAGGACGTCACCAGTGGTGTCCCCAAGGGAGAATCCAGGGGTGTCCCCAGTGATATCCCCAGGGGTGTCTCCAGGGATGTCCCCAAGGGAGAATCCAGGGATGTCCCCAGTGATATCTCCAGGGGTGTCTCCAGGGATGTCCCCAAGGGTGTCCCCAGGGGTGTCCCAAAGGATGTCCCCAGGGATGTCCCCAAGGACATCACCAGGGATATCACCAGGGGTGTCCCAAAGGATGTACCCAAAGATGTCCCCAGTGGTGTCCCCAAGGATATCACCAGGGGTGTCCCAAAGGGTGTCCCCAGGGATGTCCCCAGGGGTGTCACATCCCCTCCTGGGTGGCTCTGGCTGGCAGGGGTGTCACCCATGGAGAGCAGAGCTGGAGAAGGGGCCGGCTCCAGGAGCTGGAAGTTCTGGGAGCAGCGAAGGAGAGGCTGGAGGCTGGCGCTGCCTTCAGGCTGCTCATCCTCGGAGCTGGAATCTGCTCATCCCAGCCTGGAGCGTTCCTGCCCCGCTCCAGGGCTGTCACCACCCCCTCAGCCCCAATTCCAGCAAATATTCCTGACCCTGCTCCTCTGGGAGCCCTCGGCTCGGTTTTGTGTTGATGGCTGAGCTGCCTTTGGTGGAGTCACTGCTGCCTGTTTGTGATGGGGGCATGGAAAACAGGGGCAAAGGAAGGAAAAAGCAAAATATTGGAAGGAAACGGCAAAATATTGCAAGGAAATAGCAAAATATTGGAAGGAAACAACAAAATATTGGAAGGAAACCGTGAAATGTTGGAAGGAAACAATAAAATATTAGAAGAAAACAGTAAATATTGGAATAAAGCAGTAAAATATTGGAAGGAAGCAGTAAATGTTGGAATAAAGCAGTAAAATACTGGAATGAAGCAGTAAAATACTGGAATGAAGCAGTAAATATTGGAATAAAGCAGTAAATATTGGAATAAAGGAGTAAATACTGGAATAGAGCGTTAAAATATTGGAATGAAGCAGTAAAGTACTGGAATAAAGCAGTAAAATATTGAAAGGAATCAGTAAATACTGGAATAAAGCAGTAAATACTGGAAGGAATCAGTAAATACTAGAAGGAACCTGTAAATTCTGGAAGGAATCCGTAAATTCTGGAAGGAATCAGTAAATACTGGAATAAATCAGTAAATTCTAGAAGGAATCAGTAAATACTGGAAGGAATCAGTAAATACTGGAATAAATCAGTAAATACTGGAAGGAACCAGTAAATTCTGGAAGGAACCTGTAAATACTGGAATAAATCAGTAAATATTGGAATAAATCAGTAAATTCTGGAAGGAACCAGTAAATTCTGGAAGGAACCAGTGAATTCTGGAAGGAACCAGTAAACACTGGAATAAATCAGTAAATATTGGAATAAATCAGTAAATACAGGAATAAATCAGTAAATTCTGGAATAAATCAGTAAATACTGGAAGGAACCAGTAAATTCTGGAAGGAACCTGTAAATACTGGAATAAATCAGTAAATATTGGAATAAATCAGTAAATACTGGAAGGAACCAGTAAATTCTGGAAGGAACCAGTGAATTCTGGAAGGAACCAGTAAACACTGGAATAAATCAGTAAATATTGGAATAAATCAGTAGATACAGGAATAAATCAGTAAATACTGGAAGGAACCAGTAAATTCTGGAAGGAACCAGTAAATTCTGGAATAAATCAGTAAATATTGGAATAAATCAGTAAATTCTGGAAGGAACCAGTAAATTCTGGAAGGAACCAGTAAACACTGGAATAAATCAGTAAATATTGGAATAAATCAGTAGATACAGGAATAAATCAGTAAATTCTGGAAGGAACCAGTAAATTCTGGAATAAATCAGTAGATACAGGAATAAATCAGTAAATTCTGGAAGGAATCAGTAAATTCTGGAATAAATCAGTAAATACTGGAAGGAACCAGTAAATTCTGGAAGGAACCTGTAAATACTGGAATAAATCAGTAAATATTGGAATAAATCAGTAAATTCTGGAAGGAACCAGTGAATTCTGGAAGGAACCAGTAAATTCTGGAAGGAACCAGTAAATACTGGAATAAATCAGTAAATTCTGGAAGGAACCAGTGAATTCTGGAAGGAACCAGTAAACACTGGAATAAATCAGTAAATATTGGAATAAATCAGTAAATACAGGAATAAATCAGTAAATTCTGGAAGGAACCAGTAAATTCTGGAATAAATCAGTAAATACTGGAATAAATCAGTAAATATTGGAATAAATCAGTAGATACAGGAATAAATCAGTAAATACTGGAAGGAACCAGTAAATTCTGGAAGGAACCAGTGAATTCTGGAAGGAACCAGTAAATTCTGGAATAAATCAGTAAATACTGGAATAAATCAGTAAATATTGGAATAAATCAGTAGATACAGGAATAAATCAGTAAATACTGGAAGGAACCAGTAAATACTGGAAGGAACCAGTAAATTCTGGAATAAATCAGTAAATGCTGGAATAAATCAGTAAATATTGGAATAAATCAGTAAATACTGGAATAAATCAGTAAATTCTGGAAGGAACCAGTAAATTCTGGAAGGAACCAGTGAATTCTGGAAGGAACCAGTAAATTCTGGAAGGAACCAGTAAATACTGGAATAAATCAGTAAATACTGGAATAAATCAGTAAATTCTGGAAGGAACCAGTGAATTCTGGAAGGAACCAGTAAATTCTGGAAGGAACCAGTAATTTCTGGAAGGAACCAGTAAATTCTGGAAGGAACCAGTAAATTCTGGAATAAATCAGTAAATATTGGAATAAATCAGTAGATACAGGAATAAATCAATAAATACTGGAAGGAACCAGTAAAAACTGGAATAAATCAGTAAATATTGGAATAAATCAGTAAATATTGGAATAAATCAGTAAATATTGGAATAAACCAGTAGATACAGGAATAAATCAGTAAATTCTGGAAGGAACCAGTAAATTCTGGAAGGAACCAGTAAATTCTGGAATGAACCAGTAAATACTGGAATAAATCAGTAAATATTGGAATAAATCAGTAAATATTGGAATAAATCAGTAAATTCTGGAAGGAACCAGTAAATTCTGGAAGGAACCAGTAAATACTGGAATAAATCAGTAAATATTGGAATAAATCAGTAAATATTGGAATAAATCAGTAAATTCTGGAAGGAACCAGTAAATTCTGGAAGGAACCAGTAAATTCTGGAATAAATCAGTAAATACTGGAATAAATCAGTAGATACTGGAATAAATCAGTAAATATTGGAATAAATCAGTAAATATTGGAATAAATCAGTAAATTCTGGAAGGAACCAGTAAATACTGGAAGGAACCAGTAAATGTGGAGCATTTCTTCGCAGCTGCCGCACATGCCTCACATAAGTGAATGCCTGATGAAGAGGAGTTTGAAGCCCGCCGACCTGCGGGACATGACCGTGGGGCAGCTGACGGTGATTGTCAACGACCTGCACTCCCAGATCGAGGGTGAGTGCTGCTGGTGTCCTTACCGTGCCCCCCCGGTGTCCTTGACCCCCAGTGTCGGGGACACTCGGGGACACCCTGCCTGCAAAGGCTCTCCCAGCCCGGGGCGCTGCGGAGCCTCCGTCCCCGCACGCATTCAAAACCCGGCGGATGCGGCGCTCGCTGCGGGAAAAATCCCATCGTGGGATCCCCCCAGGATATCCCAGATTCCTCATTCCCATTCCTCATTCCCAAATTCCTCGTTCCCAAATTCCTCATTGCCATTTCTCATTCCCAAATTCCTCGTTCCCTTTTCTCATTCCTAAATTCCTCATTCCTAAATTCCTCATTGCCATTTCTCACTCCCAAATTTCTCATTTCCATTTCTCATTCCCAATTCTCATTCCCAAATTCCTCATTGCCATTTCTCATTCCCTAATTTCTCATTTCCATTTCTCATTCCCAATTCTCATTCCCAAATTCCTCATTGCCATTTCTCATTCCCTAATTTCTCCTTCCCATTTCTCCTTCCCAAATTTCTCATTGCCAAATTTCTCATTGCCATTTATCATTGCCATTTCTCATTCCCATTTCTCATTGCCAAATTTCTCATTGCCAAATTTCTCATTGCCATTTCTCATTCTCAAATTTCTCATTCCCAAATTTCTTGTTGCCATTTCTCATTCTCATTTCTCATTCCCATTTCTCATTCCCAAATTTCTCATTCCCATTTCTCATTCCCATTTCTCATTGCCAAATTTCTCATTGCCAAATTTCTCATTGCCATTTCTCATTCTCAAATTTCTCATTCCCAAATTTCTCTCTGCCTGGATCAGGTTTGAACGAGGAGCTGGTGCAGCTGCTGCTGATCCGGGACGAGCTGCACACGGAGCAGGATGCCATGCTGGTGGACATCGAGGACCTCACCAGGTCAGGCAGGGCTTGTTCTCCTCCCACAAATCCCAATTTCCCATCTGAGGCTTTTCCCCCGGCAGAATTTTGGGAATGAAGCTTTTGCCGGGTAGGATACTGGGCAGGGATTCCTCCCTGGGAGGGTGGGGATGGATGGGATGGAATTCCCAGAGAAGCTGGGGCTGCTCCTGGATCCCTGGGAATGTCCAGGTGTGGGACAGGGACCTGTCTTGGCCACCAGGAGGGCTGGACAAGGGGGACGCCTTTGGGAATTGCTTATAATTTAATTATAATGAGAATATATTTAATATTTAATAACTGATAAAAATCCATCTCCTGACATTTTTGCCATTCCTGGCACCAAAAGGCTCAGGAGGCATTTTTGTATGGGATAATCAGGGATGGGCTTCAGAAATCCAGAATGTTCCAAAATATTCGGAATATTTCATTCAGAAATGTGAATATTTGGGATGAAAGGAGCTGGGAAAGAAGAGGCCCTGGGTAGGGTCAGCACACCAGGACTGTGATTCCAAACTGAAGCACTGGGGTTTGGGAAAAAAAATACTGAAGATCAGGTGGAGAGGGGGAAGTTTGGGATGGGAGCTGGAGCTCAGCCAGTGCCACCACAGATCCTGGGCCCTCCCTTCTCCTGGGAAGGTTGGTAAATGGAATTTTTTGGTTTTGGGAATGCTGAGGGTACTGAGCTGTCCCCATCACCCCTCTGCTATTCATAAATGGAATTTTATTTATTTTTTTTGGGGAATGCTGAGGGCACTGAGCTCTCCCCATCACCCCTCTTCTATTTGGAGCTAAAGTCATTTCCCCCAAATCCCTATGGGAAGAGAGGGAAAAATCTCATTTATCCCAAAAGGTAGCTCTCCTCCTGCCAGGAGATCCAGAAGAAAATTGTATTTTCCCACATAAAAAAACCCCAAACCCAATTCCCAGCTGGCAGCTGGAGAGGGTGGGTTGGGTTTTCCATGTTTTCCTTGGCCTAGGGAATAACATCCCCTGCCTGTCCCCAGGCACGCCGAGAGCCAGCAGAAGCACATGGCAGAGAAGATGCCAGCCAAGTGAAGCCCTGCTCCTGCCTCTGCCCAGGGAATTCCAGAATTCCGGAATTCCAGAGTCCCAGTGTTGCTCATTGACCGTGTCTGAAGCTTTCTGTCTGGTGATTGGCCTCTGCTTCTTAATTTATTTTCATTTTTTTACTCGTGCCACTAAATATCAGGCATTTTAATAATAATAATGTTGTTATTATTATTATTACTATTATTATTATTATTATTACAGAAACAAAGAGAATTGTACAGTACTTATAACATTATAAATCGTGGGCGAGAAGAGAGGGGTAGTTTAACTTTATTTTTTGGTTGTTTAGAGGGTTTTTTTTGTTTTTTTTTTTGGAGGGGGGGTGTGTGGGGGTTGGATGATATTTTACCATTGACTACTTTTTTATTCCTCACTGTAGTTTTCAAATAAAGAACCTGTTCTTGACGGTGCTATACAAGTCAACAACAACAACAAAAAAAATAAAATAAAATCCATGCCTGCCTCGTAGTGACGTCGTAGCTTTCAGTAATCTTTACATTTTACTCAGTTCTCAGCATTTTTTTGGGGAATGTTGACTACCTGACATTCGTTTTTAGGTGTGCTATTAACACTCGGCGGGGTGCAGAGAGTTGGAAGTTTTCTGTATAAAGCTGTAAAATAAAAATTACCACCATTGTTTCCTATGACACGTCTGTTTGTTGCCAAGGGCGGGGGTGAATTTGCTGGTGGATCCTCCAATTAAATTTTAATTTATCATCACCAGAAAAAGTGGTGATAACTTTATTTATTTATTTATTTATTTATTTATTTTTTGCCTCACCTGAAGCTGAGAGAAGGGAGGGGTTTTGTAGAGTGATTTATTTGTGAGCTCCAAGGTTCTTCTGTAACACTGAGCCCTGGATTTGGGGTGGCTGGAAGCAGCAGACACACACCCCAGGTGGGGTTTTTTTCATGAATAATGAAATGAATAATTTGAATGAATAATTTTAGGAATTTAAAAAAAAGAAGAAGAAGATATGTTTTTTAAAAAGTGCAGCAAATTAAATGGATTAAATACGGAATTCCTCACTCTGCCTTCAGGAGAGGGGACACTGGGACAATATCACTTTGTCTCCATCTCTCTTTTATTGGATTTAAAGCTGGAAGAACACAGCCAGCCTTTCCTAAATCCCAGCCTGCTGCTCCCAGCAGCTTTTTTACCTTTTAATTCTCATTTCCTCGGGGGCAAATCCATCCCAGCCAAGGCTGTGCCTGATGACTTATTCAGGGTGTTTGCAAAAAGCCTCAGCTGCATTAAAATTTCATCCCCTGCCAGCAATGGCTTTTATTAAAGCTTTTTTTTATTATTATTTTTTTTTTTTTTTTCAGAAAGGGCAGGGTTGGAAGCAGCCCTCGGAGGGGTTTGGGGGCTGGCATGGGAGTTGGTTTAATTTAGAATTTGGGGAGCAGGGAGTCATTGGATGGATTAGGAGCCCCCACCTGCAGCCCAGGAAAGAAAAAAATCAAGCCTTTTGTATCCTATTTTTAAATCTGTGCAGAAAATACAGAGAAATATTGGGGTGTTGGTTTCCCTGCAGCTCTCGGCAAATGGGGAGAGCTGCTGGGTTTAAATTTTCCCTCTAAAAGTTAAATTTCCCCTCTAAAAGTAATTTTTTTTCCCCTCTAAACCTCCAAATCTTCAGTGTCTGCCCCCAAATCAATTCCGTGCAGTGTTTAAATGAAAAGCCCCAAATACACAAAGTTTGCTCTCACCTTTTAAGGAAAAAAAAAAAAAAAAAAAAAAAGAAGAAAACCCCTGGGTGCTCCTGGGGAATCCCACAGCTCCCCCTGGCATCATCCAGCTCTGGAGCTCCTGGAAAGGCTGGAATTCCATTCCCTTCCTCAGTGCCTTTGACTTGCTGGAGACAATTTGTTATTCCACTCACCCACCTATGGTTTTCCCCATGCTATCCTGGAGGAATTGAGTTTTTCCAAGGAAAAAATCCTGTTCTGGTTCTCCTTGGCTCGGTGTCCCGAGGGGTGGGACAATGCTGGGATGGATGGATTAAAGGATATTTGTGAAAGAACAAGGATCTGCTGTGGTTTCTGAGCAAGGTTTTGTGTTGGTGTTTCATTCCTGGTCCCACTTGGAGCCTCCTGCATCCTCCTGGGTGGGTTTTTGATTCCCCAAAAAAAGCACCTCCCACAGGATGCCAGGCTGGGAATTGTTTTCCACAACGTTCCTCAATATTTCTAAATCCCATCCTAAAGCCAGCTGTGCCTGAAGAGCCTGAAATGCTGCATTAAATGAGAAAACAAGCCCCAAATCACCCTCATGCTTGAGCCGAGGTCCTGCCAGCCTGGGTTCCATCACCTTTGGGAACTGGGATGAGCTTTGTGAGCCAGCTGTGCAGTTTTGGGTCCCCCTTTTTTGGGGGGTTTTCTGCCCTTTTTTTTTTTTGTTGTTGTTGTTCGTTTTTGGCTCCCCCTCTCCAGCAGCTGCTGGGTGTGCAGAGCAGCATCTCCCAAGACAGAGGCACAACCATGGAGTGGGAGCATGGAAAAAAACGAACAAAAAAGAGAAAAAAAAGGGAATTTATGGCTGTTCCATCCCTGGAAATGTCCCGGGCCAGGCCGGACAGGGAATCACCCTGGGATCCTGGGAGGTGTCCGTGCCCATGGCAGGGATGGAACGAGCTGATTTTAATGTCCCTCCCAACCCAAAAATTCCATAAAACCCACACACGCTGCCTTAAGCTCTTCCCCCCGCTCCAGTCGCGAGGCATTAATGAACTTGTGATAATTAGGCACAGATGAGACCCTTTGGGATGGGGGGCTCTCCCTCCGTGTGCCTCCTGTCCCCTCCTGCCCCAGGACATCCCTGCTGCTCCTCACCCTGCCAGGGAAGATGAACAGCTCCCAGATTTTCCCTCTCCGAAGCAAAGCCACCCTTCAGCCCGGGGAGGCTCCGTGGGCTGGGGCTGACATCCCTCCTGTGTCCCTGCACATCCCACAGCCCTTCCCACCGAGTTTCTCCTCCTTCTTCCCATAGAGCAAAGGAAAATCTCGTGTGCAGAGCTCTCATCCTCCTCTGCTGCTCCAGGGCTGAGCAGGGACATCCTGTGGGAATTGTCCAGCTGGGATCAAATCAGCTCAAATCTGCATTTCTGGGATCAAATCTGCTCAAATCTGCTTTTCCTTGGTGGGATCAGCCCTTCCCTTTTCACTCAGATCCACCAGCAGCTCCTTCCCAGTGGGAAAATATTGGTAAAAGTCTCTTCTTGGTTGTGGAGGAGAAAAAAAAAACAAAAAAAGGATCCAAAAGGATTTATTCCAGGTTCTGAGCCATGCCAGGCTCTCCTGCTCCATGGATTTTAGTGTTTGGTGCCAGGCTGGGATTGCTGATGGAGAAAATGCCATGGAGGGCTGGGAACAAAACCCAGGCACCACGGTGACCCTGGGCACAGCCCTGAGCTTCCCAAGGAGAGCACATCTGGGGAAGAAACCTTACATGGAGAGTGAAGCGTCCTCATCCGTCTGAAAAATGGGAATTGCAGTTTTATGTGGATCTCTGGTGCTGTTCCAGGCAGCTCAACTCAGCTCAGCTCAGCTCAGCTCAGCTCAGCTCAGCTCAGCTCTCCTCTGCTTCCAGGCAGGACTGTGGGAGAAGGAATTCCCCCACCGTGGGCAAAGATAACCCCAGACACCAATCTGGAAAAATCCCACCACATGCTCAGGGAATTTTTTGCTGGAATCACTCCTGGCTGAGGGGACTGACCCCCCCAAAGCAAGGCCCAGAGCTGGGAATGGCTCTGCAGCTCCCAAACCACACGGAGAAGGATTTTTTGGGAGCTGGGGAGGGATCCCCATCACTGTGCCAGAGCACCTTGGGATCTGGGAAGAGAAAGGACAAATCCCGGTGTTCCTGGGACGGCCCTGCAGGAGAAGTTTGGGGCTGGGAGATGGCACCAGAGCTGTGCAATCATTTTTGGGATGCCCAGATCAGCTCAGCCCCCTCGGGAATGGTTTGGGCTCCCCACAAAGCCCCACAGCTGGATGTCACTGTAATACACTGAACATCTGGATCTGGCAAAAACTGGGATTTGTTTAATGATTTGTTGTTGTTGTTGTTTCTTTCTGTTTCATTTGTGGGGAAATGACACTGGCTGCTCTCTGCAGATCCCAGTGCCCAGCTCTGGAGTGAAATCCTTTTTCATTTTCTGCATCATTTGAATAAAACCCAGTGTTTATTTTTTGCCATGGAAGCCACGAGGGTGGGAAGGTTCTCCCGGGCTCTGCCAGCTCCTCCACAGCAGCAGCTGCCCCTGGGAGGAGAGGAAGCCCTGGATGTCACCCACATCCCGGGATGTGGGAATAAACGGGATAATCCTGTGCCCTCTGTGACCTGGGGGTCCCTCCCTGGGCTCCCAGCCCACCACAGCCTCCCCAGCTCCAGGAACCACCCCAAAATCATGGAATGGTTTGGCTTGGCAGGGAAATCTCACCTCATTCCCATGGCAGGAACAGCTCCCACTGTCCCAGGCTACTCCCAGCCCCCGCGTCCAACCCGGACCCTGCCAGCGATCCAGGGGCAGCCACAGCTCTGGGAATTCCATCCCAGCCCCTCCCCACCCTCCCAGGGAAGGATTTCCTCCCGAATTCCCACCAGTCCCTGTCCTCTGGCAGTGGGAATCCATTCCCCCTGGTCAAATGTCCCTCTCTGGCTCTCCTGCAGCTTTCCCACTCATTGGTTAAGGGGCAGGACCGCTCCCTTTCCCACCTTTCCCACCTTCCCCAGCATTCCCACAAAACTCCGGGAGCTCTAATCCATTTTTGGTCAGCTCCTCATTTCCCTTAATTACCATTTCCACCTCACCAAGGCACAGCAAACCCATTAAATGTGACCGTGCAGGGTAAATTCCTGCCGGGAGAGTGCCCGACCTGCAGGAGGAGCGGTGAAATCCTGGCCACAGCATTCCTGGGAATCGCTGCTGCCAAATCCACGTCCTTGGGACTGGAGCCCAGGGACTTCTGTGCCCGTGGGTGACCCCAGCAGCTCTCAGGCATTCCCAGGGCTCTGAGCTCTGCATCTCCTCAGCTTGCTCAGCTTCTGGCCTGGCACAGCTTCCCTGGGACAGAATGGAGAATTCCAGCATTAAGGGCACTTGGGAAATTATGTGACATCGAAAAAATGCTGAAAAAAAATAAAAATCTCCCTGATCAGCTCCAGCTCTTCCCATATCAGATTCCTTTCTTTTCTCCAGGTGCAAAGCCAGTGTGAGGTGAAAGGGCAAATCCAAACCCGGCAAGGAGCGAATTCCTGCTTTCCCCCCATCCCTGCTTCCCTCGTGCCTGCCCAGCACAGCACCCACAGCCTGGAGGTGACAGGGGCGGGCGAGGAGCAGAAAAAGCACCCAGAGCTGAGAAATTGCTGTCAAGGGTGAAAACTGAAAGCGAGAGAGAAAGAGCTCCCCGAAAGTGCCACGAAACCACGGGCACAGCTGGGCACAGCTGGCACCAGCCCCACTCATCCTCAGGGTGATTTTGGGGCCGGACAGGCAGGATGAGCTCGCAGGATTCCCAAAATTCCAGCGGGATGCACCTGCTGGAGGCCCCACCCCTCCCTGCAGCTCCATCCAGCCCCTGCTGGTGCTTCCTGAAGGTTTTTATTCCTGTTAATTCCGCGGGAATTTTTAAACAGACCCCTCAGGGCTGATGGACCCACACGGAGCCATAAAATCCTGGAATGGGTTGGGTTGGGAAATGACCCTAAATCCCAGTTCCACGGGCAGGGAAATGGGAATAATTAAAGATCTGTGGGCTGGGCTGTGATGTTCCTTTGTGTTCATTCTGTGGAATCATAAAATCGTGGAATGGTTTGGGTTTCTTTGGGTTGGAAGGGACCTCAAAGCTCATCCAGTTCCACCTCCCACTATCCGAGGGTGCTCCAAGCCCCATCCAGCCTCTCCTTGGACACTTCCAGCCATGAGGAATCCAAAGTTTTCTCTGGGAATCCACAGTTTCTCTGGGCTGGGGCCTCCCCACCCTCCCAGGGAAGAATTTCTCCCTGTATCTGCTCCTCCCAACTCAGTGGGAGAAATTCCCTGCCCAAAATGCACCCTCTGGGCTTTTTAGGGAATCCCAACCCTGATCCAGTGGTTCCCAGTGGTTCCAGGAGGAATCCCTTACCCTGGAAAGGGGATTGGAACTTTGGAGCCTCCACTCAACAACCTCTGAATTTGGGGATCCCAAGGCTGGGGGGGTCCCAGAGCTGCCCAGGCTGCTCCCTGGAATCCAAGAGCCAGGAACCAGCATGGATCACGGGGAAAATCTCAGGAATTCTGGTGACAACTTGGGGAGAAAAAAAACAACAACAACAAAAAAAGCCAAGGGATGCAGGTGAGTGAGCTGGGATTTGAGAGGTTCCAGCACCCCAAGAAAGCTCCACAAACACCCCCTGGTGAAATACCAGCAAAAGCAAAGGCTTGGGATTAGGAATTTCAGGGAATTCCATGAGGAATCACAACCAACAGCTACAAAGAAAACCCAGGAAAGTTTCTCCTGACCCTTTTTTCCCCTTATTTTATGGAGCCATCCGTCCCCAGCCCAAACCAGAAACAGCTTCTGACAGTGAGGCCTTTCTGGTGATAAATCTGACCTTGGATCTGCCCAAAAAATGATCCAAAAGGAAAGAACAGATTCCATATTCCACAAGTTCTGCAAGCAGCAAATAGGATCAAATTATTTTAATTAATTGCACGCAGAAATCCCGTTCCATGCAATATTTTCCCATTTTTTTTAAATGGAGCAGTGATCTCTGTCTGCAGCTGACCGTCAGCCTGGGTGGGATTTAATCATCCTGCAGCTTTAATTTCTATTTCTCTGTAATTATTGCTTAATTAGAGATAGAAAATTATTGCTAATTCCAGTGCCAGGCAATAGAAAGAGCCAAACCCTTCCCACTGAGGATGCCACAAGTGACTCCGTGACCATCCCAAAGGGTTTGGAGCCTGCTAATGAGGAAAATCCATCTCAACATCCCCCAGCTGGTCGGGAACATCCCGAACCTCATTTCCCTCAAAGCACAGGGTGATGTCTGCGATTCTTACCTGGAAAACAGGACGCTCCTCACCTCCCTTGGCCAAAACGGAGCCAAAAAAAATTCCATTTCTATTTATGAGAGGGCAGAGAAGCCAAGAGTGAAACAAAAAGGCAGGACATTTCCAGGAACCTCCTGCCTTTTCAGAAGAGCTGGAGCTGATCCCATTTCTCATCACTCGAATCTCCAGGCCTCAAAACCAAACTGAGCACAGCCCTTGGGCTTTGGGGCTTTCTCATCAGGTTTCTTTCTGATTTGTGTTTTCCCTTTCTTTCTCAAGCAGGACTTTTGGGTATTGATTTGGGTGAGGGCAGAGCCAGGAGCAGGGATTCCCCGAGTTTTGACTGGATTAGATCAAATCTAATTTTATAGGGAGCCAGAATGATCCTTACTTTTCTCTGGGGGATAATTCCAACAAATGTGATTTCTGCTTGAAATACAGGCAGTGGAATGACATTTTCTTGTGGAAAATAGTAGAGCTGCTAACACTTCTATAACTTAACAGTTATCTGTTATATATAAATATATAACAGTTATTATTTATATTATATTTATTATATTTATTTGCTATATTGGGCAGGCCCTGGCACAGATTCCCAGAGCAGCTGTGGCTGCCCCTGGATCCCTGGAAGTGTCCAAGGCCAGGTTGGGGCTGGGCTTGAAATAACCTGGGATAGTGGAAGGTGGAACTGGATGAGCTTTAATATCCTTTTCAACCTAAAAATATTCCATGATTTTATGATTCCATGGAATAAACACGAAGGAACATCACAGATCTTTAAGCCCACAGATCTTTAATTATTCCCTTTCCATTTCAGCATTGCCTCCCATTCCTCTGGGACTGCCCTTGCCCCAAGCTGCTCAAGGGTAATTATCTTATTTAAATATATTAAAATGTATAAAACGCATCATTTTGCTCAAATATGATTAATATAAATATTAATTATTGAGATTTTTCGTTCAGGCTAAGCCTGCTCAAGCAGAGGATGCTTTGAGATGAAGGAGGAGAAGATGGATTTCTTCTTCCACTGGGACAAAAAAAAAAAAAAAAATCCACTCAGCAGAATTAAAATCCCAAAATCCTGGAAAGGTTTGGGTTGGAAAGGACCTTAAATCCCATCCCATTCCACCCCCTGCCGTGGGCAGGGACACCTCCCTCTATCCCAGGGTGTCCCAAACCCACCCAGCCTGGCCTGGAACACTCCCAGCAGCAGCAGCCAGGATTACAGGAGAGACCTAGAGGATATAATTAAGATATATCCCAATTTAGCAGAAAATTAAACCCAAATCCCACCCCGCTGCTGATCCTGCTGGGAAACCTCGTGTGCTGCTGGGAGCAGGGACTGAGAAACCTGGAAAGCCAAAGTGGTGCCTTTGAGGAACAGCCCAGCAGCACATCCCAAAATTCTCTTTCACTTTTGGCTCTCGGAAGATGCGGCTCCTACACGAGCTGGAAACCACAGCCCACGGTGAAGTGACGGGGCAGAAGTGGAAAACACAGAGAGAAATTGGAAAGTGATGCACTGCTGGTATTGGAGCAAAAAGAAGTCTCAGGACACGCCACAGGCTTCTTATAGGAAACAGTGAAAAGAAGAAGAATCTGAAAATGCGAGATAAAACTCTTGATTCATCCTGCTCCCTTCCAATTTGACAGCAAAAATCCCAGTGACTTCATGGCAGTCCCAATGCACAGAAAAGTTTTCTGCAGCTTTTTGGTGCAGCTGAGAATGGCCAAGAAAAACAGAAGCCGATATTAAAATATTTGTTGATTATTCCAAATGTTTCAGCAAAATCAAACACTCAGGCAGGTTTTCACAAACATTCATTAGTGAGATTTTGTCACTGCAGAATCAGAGAATCAGGGAATGGCTGAGGCTGGAAAATACCTCGGAGTTCATTCAGTCCAAGCACCCCCAGCACTGCCAAGGCCACCCCAAGCCCTGTCCCCAAATACCACCTCCACAGGGCTTTAAATCCCTCCAGGGATTGGGGATGGGGACTGGGCAGTGCCTTCCAACCCTTTCCATGAAGGAATTCTCCCTAACATCCAACATGAACCTCCTCTGGTGAACCCTGGGGTTGTCTCCTCTTATCCTGCCACTTTTTCCCCAAGAAGTGAGCAGGATGAAGAACAGAAATGGAAAAGCTGGGGAGAGACGATTTACAAGGGATGGAGCGACAGAACAGAGAGGGAATGCATTCAAACTGAGAGAGGAGGAGCTTTAGGTGGGATTTTGGGAAAGAATTCCTGGCTGGGAGCCCCAGGGCAGCTGTGGCTGCCCCTGGATCCCTGGAAGTGCCCAAGGCCACCCTGGGACAGTGGAAGGTGTCCCTGCCATTGGAGCGAGATCTTTAATGTCCCTTCCAACCCAAACCACTCCGTGACTTCGTGATTCCATGAAAGTTTATCCACGCGCTGGCCCGATCCAAACCCATTTTTCTGGGGGCTCTGGGTGCAGAAGGAGCCCGGGCTGTGCCCGCAGCATCCCCGGCCCGGCCCGGCCGGGACTCCCGGACCCGCCTCTCTCGGGACGAGCGCGGCCGGCCCGGGCCGGGGCGGAGAGGAGCGCGGGGAAAATCCCGCTGGTCCAGAGGCTCTATAAGGGCTGTGCCCGGCCGGGACGGACCGCAGAGGGACGGAGATGGGGATGGAGATGGGGATGGAGATGGAGACCGAGATGGAGACCGAGATGGAGCGGAGCGGCAGCAGCGGGAACGGCACCGGGAGCGGAACCGGGAACGGCTCCAGGAGTACCGGGAGCGGCACCCGGGATAACACCGGGAATGGCACCCGGGATAACACCGGGAGCGGCGCCGGGAACGGCTCCAGGAGCACCGGGAGGGGCACCCGGGATAACGCCGGGAATGGCACCCGGGATAACACCGGGAGCGGCGCCGGGAACGGCTCCAGGAGCACCGGGAGGGGCACCCGGGATAACACCGGGAATGGCCCCGGGAGCGGGCGGGCAGCGCCGCCTGGCGGTGCCGGGAGGGCATTGCTGCTGTGCCTGGCGCTGCTGCTGCCCCCGGCCCTGGCACGGCCCAGCCCTGTCCTGGCACGGCCCAGCCCTGTCCGGACACTGCCCAGCCCTGTCCTGGCACGGCCCAGCCCTGTCCTGGCACTGCCCAGCCAGCCCTGCCACTGCCTGAGCCGCTCCCGGGAACTGCTGGAAGCCGCCAACGCCTCCGTGCAGCTGCTGAAGGTCAGCGGGGAACGGGACGGGAGCGGGGATGGGACACAGGTGGTACCCGGGAGGGTGGGGATGGCACCAAGCCAGGCAGGGATGGGGTTACTGTGGTACCCGGGAGGGCAGTGGTGACCCCAAGAGGTCACCGGAGGCCCCAGGATGTCACTGGTGGCCCCAGGATGACAGTGGTGTCCCCAAGAGGTCACCGGTGGCCCCAGGATGTCACTGGTGTCCCCATGATGACAGTGGTGTCCCCAAGAGGTCACCGGTGGCTCCAGGATGACAGTGGTGGCCCCAGGAGGTCCCCAGGATGTCCCTGGTGGCCCCAGGAGGGTGGGCACTCCCTTTCCCTCTCCATCCCTGCTCTCTGTTTCCTCCCTGCCCTGCTCAGCCCTTCAGAACAGGGATCTCTGCTCAGGTTCTTTCTTTTCCTTTTATTTATTTATTTTTTTTTTTTTTTTTTTTTGGCTAAAAATCCTGCTGGTTTTGCTTCCACCACCCCAAAAACCCCCAGCACCAAACAGCTGCTGCTCCCCACACTTATTTGCTATCTTTTCCATTTGAAACTCTCCTGCCGTAAAGCTCTCCACAAATTCCACGTCTGACAATAATTTAAAGCAATCCCCAGTAAAATATAAAAACAAATCTGTGCAAAACCTGGGATTATTCCCAATCCATTTCCTGCATTTCATATTTAACCACAGTTATCCCAGAGCCTCATTCCTGGGATTCATCTGAGCACAGAGAGCTGAGACACATGAAATTATGGTGTATAAATGGATAAAATATATATAAACTGCATCGTGAAGCTGTCAAGCACCCTTTTTAATTCCCTTTTCACCCCAGGAATTGGACACGCTGGGATTTGAGTGCACCCTTGAGGAGGTGGATGTGGAGGACATCACTGAGAACCAAATGAACACCATCAGAGCCTGCACAGCTCAGGAGCCAGGGGTAAAACACAGAGAAATTGTGCTAAAATTTAAATTATTGCCTCCTAGTTTCGTGGAATATATAAATCCACGCTCCCATTAAGTCACAAATCTTGTTCCTCATTTAATTTACAGCCTGGAAATTGCCCAACCTTGGAAAGATCGACTTTTGATAAGGTAAACAGAAATTCCCCAGCAGATTTTCTTTTTTTTTTTTTTTTTCTCCTCGTGTGTTTAAAGGAGCAGCAGATTCCCAAATTTCCTGACAATTCCCATTTTTAATTTTTTTTTTTTTTTCCCCTCTCTCAGGGAAAATGTCTGCAGGGCATCTCTGAGGATGTGAGAGCCTACAGGGCACAGCTGGGGAACCTCGAGGACTCCCAGCTGCTGGGGGCTCTCGATAGGATGCTGGAGGTGAGGATTTACCCCAAAATTCAGGAAATAGGGAAAAAAAAAAAAAGCTCAATTTATCCTCCAAATATTGAATAACAGCCCTGGTGCACTGGATGGGACACAGGGTGGATTATAGGTTGATAAATTAACATTTTTGTCTCAGTCCTATAAATGCAGTCATGATATATTAGAAATTTTACCTTATTCATGATAAGATTCAATATTTCAAGTTTTATCCTCAGTCTACTAATGATAAATTAAATATCCAAAATTTCTCCCTCAGTCTATTAATGACAAATTAAATATCCCAAATTCTCCCCAGTCTATTAATGATAAATTAAATATCCCAAATTCTTCCCTCAGTCTGTTGATGACAAATTAAATATCCCAAAATTTTCCCTCACTCTATTCATGACCAATTAAATATCCCAAAGAACTTTTTGGTTTAAGACATTTCCTAACTCCGTGCAGGCCCTGGGCAGCTGCGCTGGGAAGGTTCCGGAAGCGCCGTTGGGATCGGGATCATCGGGATTGGGATCATCGGGATCATCAGGACTGGGATCATCGGGATCATCAGGACTGGGATCACTGGGATCATTGGGATCGGGATCACTGAGATCAGGATCACTGGGACAATCTGGGTCATCAGGATCATTGGAATCAAGACCATCAGGATCACGGGGACCGGGATTGTCGGGATTGGGATCATTGGGATCATGGGGACTGGGATTGTCAGGATTGGGATCATCAGGATCACAGGGACTGGGACTGTCGGGATCGGGACCATCGGGATCACGGGGACCGGGACTGTCGGGATCGGGGCCATCGGGATCACGGGGACCGGGACTGTCGGGATCGGGGCCATCGGGATCACGGGGACCGGGACTGTCGGGACTGGGGTCGGCGCCGTTCCCGGAGCGGCTGCGGCTCTGCGCGGTGCTCCAGGCTCTGCGCATCCGCAGCGTCACCATCAGCAGGATGCTGAACTTCCTCAGCTCCCTCTGAACCCCAAAATCCCAGAAATCCACACAATTCCCACAGACCTGCTCGCAGGGACTTGTGCCTTTCAAACCCTGTGAAATTCCCGGGTTTTGGGAAACCGAAATGTTCCCAACTCTAATTTATCCGTATTTATTCTGATTTTGCAGGAATTCAGAGCTATTTATGGGAATCCCTTTTCTTGGGGATCCCTTCCAACTCGGGATATTCTACTCCATGTTTGATTTAGGATGATATTCCATTCCATTCCCTGATTTATTTATGATATTCCTTGATTTGAGATTCCGTTCTATTCCCTGATTTGTTAATGATATTCCTTGATAGATTCCACTCTATTTCCTGATTTATCATAATACTCTATTCTATTGCCCGATTTATTTATGGTGATGTTCTTTAATTTATGATGATATTCTTTAATTTATTATGATATTCTTTAACTTATGATGATGTTCCATTGTATTCCCTGATTTATGATGATATTCCTTGATTTGTATTTCCTGATTTATGATATTTAAAATTCCCTGATTTATTTATGATGGTATTCCAGTCTAGTCCATGATTTATTTATGATATTCCCTATTTATTCTATTTATTGCTTAATAAAATCAATGTTTCTTCAAAGTCATGGTGATTTTTATCCCTTGGGATCCAACGTGAATCCTTTGGAATATTTTGGATGCTGCTGGCATGGGAAGGCACCTCCCTGTAATTGGGGTGCTTTAAAATCCAAGTTTCCCTCTTGGAAAAACCTGGGATGGACCAGGTGTCCCTGCCCCTGGCAGGGGTTGGAATGGGATGGGATATTTTGGGATTTCCATCCCAAAAAGAAAACCCCTTGGATGCTTTTGGTGGCACCTCCAGCTTTTCCAGATGCTCAGGAACAAATTCCATCCTCCTCCTCTTCCCAGGAAATCAACAACTTCATCCCCAACACTTCATCCAATTAAAACAAAAATCAAAATTCAGACAGAAATAATGGAATTTTTTTCCTGTTTAATTCTTATTTTTCAAAAGTATGTTTTCCTTTTCCAAACATACACGGAGGAAGATGATCCCAAGTATCCCACGGCCTTAAAAACAAGACAATCCTGGATCTGGTCACTCCTCTCTTCTGCCGATTCCATTTTTCCCAATTTTTTTTTCCAATCCTGCAGCACAGAGATTTCAGCTCCTCACATTTTAAGCACCTAAATTCTATTCAAGTTTGAATAAAACAAATAAAAAAAATAATAAAAAAGTATAAAAAGTTTCCGGTACAAAAAAAAAAAAAATAAAAAAGAATTATACAACGTAAAAATCTGGAGACAAACTATACAGAAAAGAAGGGAGAAGAAATTCCATGGGGAAATTCCAAGCTGCCTGGAGTTCATAGTGGTGTTCCCATCTTTGGGAATTTCAGCAATCAAAACCACAGCTTAACAAAGACTGAATGTAGAGGATCTGTACAATAATTCCATATATGCAGTGATTTATGCAAAGGGATTTGGTACAGGTTTAGGATTATTCTTCCCTGATCCATGAGAAATCCAATGTACCTCACGATTCTGGTAGTTCAGTGCTTTTTGGAAGGGGATGAAAGTTTCCAGGGGAATTCCTCACCCTGTTTTTCCCTGATGGAAATAAAAATCTTTTTCTTTTTGATGAAAAAGATCAAGTGGTTTGTTCCAGTGTTTGTGGCTTTCCCTGGAGGTGGAGCCCGGAATTCCAGGATCCACCTCTCCTGAAAGTCTTGGAAGTGGCTTCTATCCACACCAAATTCCATCCTCATTTCTCTGGAGGATCCTGCCTGAACTTCCCACTGAGTGGTGATGCCATGAACATTCCTGAGTCCCAGCAGGATCCCAGGGAGTGGAATGGTTGGGCTGGGAAGCTCCCACCTCCTCCTCCTCCTCCTCCTTCCTTGGCTCAGCTCTGAGCCAAGAAACCTGAGGGAATAAAAAACCACACCTGGATTATGGGATCTCTGGAAGTTCCTGCAAGATTCAAATGGAGAGAATTTGAATTTTAAAATATTCAAGTTGAAAAAGAAATGTATTAAACCCCAAGCCAGGCAGCACAAGCTGTGCACAGAGTCTGTGAGGGAGAGATCTCCCTTTTCCAGCCAGGTTATTTCCAGGGAGAATTCATCATGGAATTTGGTTGGAAAAGGCCCCTGAGATCATCCAGTCCAACCATTCCCCCAGCACTTCCAAGGCCACTCCTGCCCCATGTCCCCACACATCTGAGAAATCCCTCCAGGCTGGTGACTGGGCCAGGCCAAGAAGGAATTTTCCCAATATCCAATCTAAACCTCCCCTGAGGCCGTTTCCTTTGGTCCTAAGTTAAGGAATTAAGAAAGAGACAAAGTTTTGCTTTCGCAAAAAGCAAAAAAAAAAAAAAAAATCAATCAGTTTAATTTTTGAGGACTGGCTGAGTTCATAAAATTATGGAATGGCCTGGGTAGGAAAGGGCCTTAAAGGTCATTTAATTCCAACCCCTGTCATGGGCAGGGATAATTCCCAGCTCCTTGAATAATTTGGATTTGCAGAAGGTGAACTGAACATAAGAACTCCACAGAAAGCAGGGGGAGCTTCCTTGGGAAATCCATCCATCAGGGAAGGTGTTAATTAACCATTAATTAACCATTCCTGAAATAAAAACCCAAAGAGCTCCTCTTAGGAGTTCCCAAGAGCTGGTTTGGATACCCAGGTCATGCTGGGAGTGCTCTCCACACTCCGGGCAAAAAATATTCTTCATTTTGTATCAGCCCTTGCAGGGAAGGATAAAAACACCCCAAAACACAAAGTCACTGCCGCAAGCTGAAGGGAGACAATTTTGACCTCCATAATAAACCAAGCACTGGGGATTTGGCAAATTCCCTGCTGGAATTCCCAGAATCCAGCTGGAAAGGGATGGATTCAGTGAGCGGGAGCGGGTACCTTGCAGTGCCTGCAGGATCTCGTAGGTGGCTTTTTCCCCGAGGCTCCTCTGCAAAGCCTCAGCGGTTCCATTGCCCTGCTCCTTGTCCCTCCACTTCATCAGCACCAGGAATTTCTGCATGTTCACCTCCTCCTCCATGGCCCTGATGTCCTCGATGTCCTTCATCTCCATCTGGAGACACTCGATGGCGATTTCCCTCCAGCGCCGGTCCAGGAGCTTGGCGATCACCAGCAGCTGTTGGTCTGTCAAGCATTTTGCTCCCATTCCGTCTGAAAAACATTGGATTTTCCCCCAAAATCCACCCTGAGCCTCCCCTGGCCCAGCTTGAGGCTGTTCCCTCTGCTCCTGTCCCTGTTCCCTGGGAGAAGATCCCAAATCCCCCCCGGCTGTCCCCTCCTGTCAGGGACTTGTGCAGAGCCACAAGGACCCCCTGATCCCCCTTTTCTCCAGGATGAGCCCCTTTCCCCACAGGAATTCCCCAAACCCTTTCCCAGCTTTTCCAGGAATTCCACAAACTCTTTCCCAGCTCCCTCAGGAATTCTCCAAACCCTTTCCCATCTCCCTCAGGAATTCTCCAAACCCTTTCCCCACAGGAATTCTCCAAACCCTTTCCCAGCCTTTCCAGGAATTCTCCAAACCCTTTCCCAGCTCCCTCAGGAATTCTCCAAACCCTTTCCCAGCTGCTCCAGCCCCTTTCCCAACCCCATTCTGCTCCCTGGACACGCTCCAGCCCCTCCATGTCCTTGTGAGGATCCCAGAAGAGTCCCAGGGCTGGAGGAGCCTCAGCAGAGCCAGCACAAGGCAGTCACTGCTGGGACCTCCTGGGCCACCCCTGGCTCATATCCAGCCACTTCCAGCCAGCACCCCCAGCTCCTTTTTCCACCTTTCCAGCTGCTCTTCCCCAAGCCTGGACCATTCCACAGAGAAAAGAATCTTTGGAGAAGTGAAGCAGTTTCAATGACAGATCCCAAAAACCCCAACCGGGCTCTCTCCCAGCCAGCTCTCACCTGCAGTGCTGCCAGTTTTTTGTTTCTTGCTGTGGAGCTCCTCTTCCTCCCGGATGTTGAGGGCTGGCTTCCTCTTTTTCACACCTGGGAAGGGAGCAGAGGTGCTGTCCTTCCTGTCCCCTGTCCCCAGAGAGGGGCACAAGGAATGAGGGCCCCACCCCAAGGGATCTGCAGGGTCACTCACTGCTTGTGCTCCTCTTCTGCTCGTTCTTGTTCTGCCCACAGTGGATCCAATCCCCTGGGAAAGGGCAGAGCAGGAAAATGTCAGAGAGGAATTCCCAGCGCTGGGCCCCATCTCCAAGAATTCCCAGGCACAAAGCAAAGCTGTTGGGTGGATTCCAACCCCTCAGGTTTGACAGAACGAGATTTTTTTTTTCCCCCATTTTATTCAACGTGCTGCAGCAAGTTATAGGAGATTGCAAGTTATAATGTAACAAAAAAGCATTTTAATATTTTATTAAACAATTCTATGGATAATCCATGGAATTATATATTATAACGTGGAGCAATATGCAGGAGGGCTGGAACTGAATGGGCCTTAAGTTCCAAATGAAAGCATTCCACGATCAGAGGATGGAGCAGCTCTGCTGGGAGGGAAGGCTGGGAGAGCTGGGATTGTTCAGCTGGAGAGGAGAAGCTCTGGGATGAGCTCACTGGGGCATTCCAGGGCCTGAAGGAACTGCAGGAAAGATGGAGAGAGACAATTGACAGGGGATGGAGGGACAGGACACAGGGACTGGATTCCCACTGCCAGAGGGCAGGGCTGGATGGGATATTGGGAATTAGGAATTCCTGGCTGGGATGGAATTCCCAGAGAAGCTGTGGCTGCCCCTGGATCCCTGGCAGTGCCCAAGGCCAGCACGGACAGGAGCAGCCTGGGACAGTGGAAGGAGTCCCTGGGGATGGGGCTGGGTGAGGTTTAAGGTGCTCCTATCCCAGGCCATTCCCCCATTCCCAAGGACTCACTCTCCCGGAGTTTGGCTTTCCAGACGGTCTCGTCCGAGTCCTGCTCCACCAGGGACAAGGTGAAGTCATCAGGCTTCTCCAAATACACCTCGAAGTAACTCTTCAGTTTCAAGAGTGACCCATCAACAAATTCAATCTCCTACGCAGCAGAAACACAGAATAAAAGTAAATATTTACCTAAAATAAATGTAAATATTTACCTAAAATAAACGAAAGAGAAGGCAATTGGCTGTTGGGAGAGATCCAAATCAAACTCCAATTTCCCCAGAGTTTTGCTGTTGACTTTAGCATCAGGATTTCATCCCAAAACCTCAGGGCTCTGAGAGGCAATTGGTTCCTTTTTGTGCCATATTTCCAGGGAAGCTGCAGTGCAGGGGGATGAGCAAAGGACTCACCACAGGAGTTATTTCAGCTTCTGGCTCACAGATCAATCTGTACTTCTTTCCTTCCTGCAGTAATTTTTGGCATACAGGGGGCTTCTCAATCTTAACAAATTTCCTTTTTGAGTGTTTTACAGCTTTGGAGATGTCCTAAAAATTTAAAAACACCATTTCAGTGTTAGTCAGTTCAATAAAGGCATTAACATTTAGAACCTGCGTTCAGGTGGCTCCTTGGGCTGATCTCTGGTCCCAGCTTTACAGAACAGCCACGATCCGTTCCACAAACTTCCCAGAAAGCTGTGGAATAACCACCATGCTCAAAAAACATCACTGAACCTCTCCAGCTGTTCTGCCACGGGGGTGGAATGAGAGAAGAGAGTTTGCAACCTGAATAAAAGGAAGATTTTTGTCCCTGTCTTCACTGTTACAGGGTAAATTAAAGTCCTGCTCCTGCCAGACGATCCTGGATGGTCCCACAAACCCAATTTCCTCATTACAACCCACTGCAGGGCAATGCAAGGGATTTCCTAAAGCTGGCATTTTCCCCAGGGTTAGTCCCATGGCCTCTCTTTCCTCTGCAGACACACTCTGCTCTCCTCAGAGGTTATTTCTGACCTGGCCCTTGGCAGCAGCAAAGTTGGTGGCATGAGGATGAATTAATTGTCAGCTGCTTTCCCAAATCCCCAAATTTTCACTGGGGACTCCACCACTGCCCTGTTCCAATGCTGGACCACCCTCTCCCTGAAGGAATTTTCCCTAATATCCAATCTAAACCTCCTCTGGCACAACTTGAAGCTGTTTCCTCTTGTTACTTGGTAGAAGTGACTTGGATGAAGACTGGAAATGGAAAAGCTCAGAGAGACACTTTACAAGGGATGGGATGACAGAAAAAAAGGGGGAATGGCTTCATATTCAAAGACTGGAGGTTTAGATGGGATATTGGGATGCAACTGTTCCCTGGGAGGGTGCCAGGCCCTGGAAGAGAATTCCCAGAGCAGCTGTGGCTGCCCCTGGATCCCTGGGAGTGTCCCAGGCCAGGCTGGAAATTGGTGTGGGAGCAGCCTGGGACAGTGTCCAGGGAGGTGTCCCTGTGTCCATGGCAGGGGTGGAATCCCAGAATCCCAAAACCACCAGCTTGGAAGAGACCTTCAAGACCGTGGATCCAACCCATGCCCCAACACTTTAATTAACCCATGGCACTCCGTGCCACAGCCAGTCTGGCTTTGAACACACGCAGGGACGGCGACTCCACCGCACAATTCCAGACCTCATCACTGAAGTGAGACGGGACTGAAGTTCCCTTCCCACCCAAACCACGCCAGATTCCTCACAGCCCACCCTCCCGGGCCGCACCTTGATGAAGGAGTCATTGTTGGTGGCCAGGTAGACCCAGAAGGAGAGCGAGGGGTGCTCGTCGACGGCTTTGTAGAGGATGACAGCCCCGTGGTACTGCAGGGGCTGCTGGCTCTGGATCAGGGGTCCCACGGGGGACAAGGAGCTCACCATCCACTTGACGTGGGACGCCGAGAACTCGGCCGAGGGCTCGATGGCAGCACCGCTGCTCTTGATGTGCAGCACCCTGAAGGCCACGCCAGCACCGCGATCTGTGGGGACAAGCCAGGGCTCAGAACGTCCCCAGGAGTGTCCCTGGCACCCCAGAATATGACTATTGGCCTCATACCGATAGCAGCAGCATAACCCCCTAATAACCCCCTAATAACCCCCAATACACACTGCAAAGTTAGAAGCCATTCCAGAATCTGTTCACTTACAAAGGGTTTAAACATTTACATGTTCATAACACTAACGCCTCCTATTGCCCCCGCTGTCATGGTAATTAGCTTGAAAGGCTGTTGAGCATCTAGTTTGCTCCCTGAATTGGGTCAGTGGTCCTTTTCATGGGGAGGGGTAGTAAAAAGGAAGCAAGGTGAGTCTTCCTCGTTCTGAACTTTCCACCCCTCCTGTAGCCAACAACACAAATGAGCTCTGGGAGAACTCCAACTTCATCTCTCCGTGACTTCCGAATGGGTTTTGTCCCCACATGTAGAAGATTTGCAATTGTCTGTGCTCCTTTAGATCTGTGTACCAGCTTCTCTGTTTCTCATTACAAACACAGCCAAACAAACATAAAAACGACAAGCAATTACTTATTTAAATCCTGGCCGACCACCTCAAATCCGGCTTCTTCTCACTAACTCTTAACTATTTCCAGCAAAGCCTATCTACCTGCTCTAACTAATCCCAACAAACCTATCTTCAGCTAAAATCACAGCTTCTCTGAAATCCGTGCGTGCCCTGGCCCCGGGGTCACTCACCCCCCAGGCAGAGGCAATGTGGGAATTGGATGGAGCTGAGCACGGCGGGCGCTGAGCAGCGCACATCGAACAGGGGTCCACCCACGATCCAGGGTTTCTCCACCAGCTGGGAATATTTGCTCCAGGATAACAGGGAATATGTGATCCTGGCACTGCCTGTCACCTCGAAAATCAGCCCTGTGATGCTGCACTGGTAGGAGCCCTCTGCATCCAGCTGCACCCTGCAAGAGACGGCCAAAAAATACTGGGAATTGCCAGGGGTAACAGTGACTCCCTCCCGCTTTATCTCCACAGCACAGGGACCTCAATGGGCTCCAGTCCGGTTTTGAGCTGGCACTGGGCTGTTAAAAGCTGCTGAAGACCTGCCCAGACTATGCAAAACAGCTGGAAATGAGCATTTTGCATCAAATTTCCTGTGGCAGGAGCTGCTCTCACACGAAGGGCTCGGTGTCAGAGCCAGCATTTCCGTGGGTAACACCAACAGGGACCAGCCCAAGGCACACAGAGGGAGAACAGGATCCGAGGAAAAATGCAGTGCTGAAGGGGAGGGGGAAGCAGGGCAAGATGCCTCATGTGCATCCAGGCTGAAATAAGCACACAAAAATGGGGCTGCTGTTAATTACTGCAGCAAGACAGCACAGCATCCTGAAAAACCCTCGCAGGAGCCATCTGGGACCAGGATCTGGAGGCAGCACAGGCCCTAAACTGTGATTTTTAAGGATCTGGGTGCACCTTCCAGTATTAATCCAAATGCATTTGTGCAGCTAATGAGCTTCTTTGCCCACTTCAACCAAAGACATCGAGCACCTTAATGAGAACAACATAAACTCAAACCCATCACGTTAAAAAAATTCATACATAAATTGTCCTCCAGCAAGTCTCCTGGGGGTCACTTGCTCCTTCTGGTCCTGCAAATAGATATTTTAGAAAAATTATCTTTAAAAGGGTGAGGAGAGAGTGGAATTGCAGTTTGCAAATGATCTCATGCAAAATAAGTGGGTGGGGTTTTTTTCCCTCACAAACCTACATTTTCACTCCTGCAGTGCTCACAGGGTGGCAAGCAGCTCCCTCCTAGTGGGAAAAGAGGAAGATGAGCTCATGGAAAGCCAGGTAATTAAACAGGCAGGAATTAAAAAAAAAAAAACCAAAACCCTCAGGAGATCTGTTCCTACCTGACTCATTGCAGTAAGGTGGGTATTCCTTCTCCTCCTGCTCTTCATCTAGGAAAAAGGAGTTTGGAGTAAATATCTCAATGTCCAGAGGGTTTTTGCTGCCACATTCGCCCAGGACAACCCCACAATTTCATCTGCTTAAATTCATCAAATCCTAAGGAGAACATTCCTGAGAGTCCTTGCAGGTTTTGCACAGCCTGGGGGTGAAGCTGAACATCAGGATACAAATCTGCCAAGAGCTCCCTAAATTGCCCAAACTCCTGGGAATTTCCACAGGGGTTAAAAAAAGATTTATCCTGGCGTGAGCCTCATGGTGCCAAGGACAAAGTTCAGCCCCTGGCATGGAAACTGGGAACAGCTTTCCCAAGGAGCAACCACCACATTGTCTGCAGCATGTTTGTCCCTAAAATGATTTAGAACTGCCTGGATTCTCCTGGCTGAATCCATCAGGATGGGATTCCAAAAGAGCTGACACTTCAGGCCAAAGGCTGGGTCCTGATGGGTGGATTTGGGAGCAGGGGAGTGGCGGAGCTGCCAGGATCAGCTGCTTCCTATCCCACCTCCCTCCCAGGAAAAAGGGATCCTGGAGGCTGTCCTGGATCCTGGAGGCTGTCCCAGAACTATCCTGGAATTCCACCCAGGCTGGGCTGCGTGCCCAAATCCTGCTATCCCGGTCCCTGAGCTGCAGCAGGGCTGGAGCAGCACCAGGAACACTCCCTGCACATGCAAGGAGGGGCCTCCAGCCCTCATTTCCTAGGGATGCTCTCCAGCAGCTCCTTTTCCCAAAAGAGATGGAGCTGATGGCTGGGCCAGCTCCAAATCCTTCCTGCCACCCCACATCACCCCTCAGGCATTGTTTATCTGAGCTGGCTTCCTCCCGCTGAGCAAGGGATAAAGGGGACAGTAAACCCACACTCACCCAGCCTTCCTCCATCCCACTCCTCTGCATCTGCAGAGGAAAAAAAAAAAAAAAACATTGCAGTTGTTTAATTATCAGTATTACATAAAAACAGAAGAAACTGCTGGCAGCAAAACCCATGGAAGCACAAACCCACCGACAGCAAACACTTCCTTTAATTCTTTTCCTGACCATCCTGTTTGGACAGTTCTGTTGCCAATTTTTGAGGAAATTTATGGCCTCTTGGTGTTTGGACAACTGCTGTGGTGCAAAAATATCCGTGGGTATTGTGAGGTGTTGTGTCTGCGAGGTGAAAGCAGCATAAGCTGCTGCCCTTTGAACATTGACAGGAAAATCGTTGGCTCCCAAAAATTTTATTGGGAAAGCAATCAGAGTTAGCATTCCCTAATAACTGTGGGATTATACCCAGGAGCAGCAGCTGGTTTAAACTTGAGTTTTAAAAAAGGGATTACAGGTAAATAAATCACAAAGCTCTGCTCACCCGACTCCTCTTCTGAGCTGCTGCTGGAGCTGCCTTCAGAACTGGCTTCTCCTTAAAAACAGGCACAGGTGGAATGAGAGTCCAGGAATCCATCCAGAGGTTTGGATCCACCAGGCCAGGCAGCAGATTAGATGATGGAACAGGAAAAAAAAAAAAATCAGAGAAAAACATCAGAGCATCAAATTCCAGCACCAGGGGTGACTCTGGGGTCACCCAGGCCCTTCTGAAGGGTGTTTAAAATATTTAATTCTCGTGTTTTATACAGCCTGGGATAATTTTGGAGCTTCACCCATGGCACATCCCTGTTAAATTATGGTTTTCCAGGGCAGGTGGGAGCTGTGTGTCCCACCAGACCCGTGTGGATTCACCAAATGTGGTTCCAATTAATTATTCTTACAAACATCATTTGAAGAGAAACCAGCACTGGAAGGGCAGGGATGCGCTTTGGGATGTGGCTGGGGGGACATTTGGGATGCAGGAGCAGTCACACCATCCCAGGAGTGAGGAGATCCCCCAGCCATGGTGTGCTCACCCTCCGGGTGCTCCTCAGCCGATCCCGATCCCGATCCTGACCCCTCCATGTCATTGGGTGTCACCTCTGCCAGAGAAAAACAGGGAGTTAAAGTCTGAGAAGGATTTAATCCTTCTCTTGCCATGTTTGTACTCAGAGAAAGGGAATAAATAACAAAAGGACAGGGATTTTAAAAACCACCATAAACTCCAAAATAATCCATAAACAAAGGGTTTACACCGAGGCTTTTAAAGCTGGTTATGGAATTCCCATTCCCAAGGATGGGCATTTCCCAGAATCCCTGTACCTTTCCAACTGGTTTTTAAAGCCAGTTTTAGAATTCCCATTCCCAAGGATGGGCATTTCCCAGAATCCCTGTACCTTTCCAACTGGTTTTTAAAGCCAGTTACAGAAATCCCATTCCCATTCCCAAGGATGGGCACTTCCCAGAATCCCTGTACCTTTTTCATCTGAGGAGAGGGACTCTGCCCCGCTGCAAGACAAAAGCAGACACAGGTGAGAACTCTGCCAGTCCTCTGCCACACTTCCACAGGAGCAGCATTCCCAGCTCCTGCCTGCTGGCATCGCTCCCAGGCTCAGGAATCTGGGAACTGACTTGGGATGGGGGATTAAATATTAAATATTAAACATTGAATATGATATATTAAATCTCTCCTGCAGCATCACCCCTGCCCTGGCTCTCTCCTGGTGCTTTTGGGGACACCTGGCTCTGCTGGACACAATTCCCACTGGCACAAGCTCCTGGTTCCAGCCCCTTGTGCCAAAGCACGAGGATCCCGTGCCAGGCGCCCGTTGCATTTGGGAGCAATCCAACCAATCTCCAGGCAGGAGGAAACTCAGAGAAACTCTGGACTCCAGCAGAGCCATTGGTGGCAAACTCACAGCAACCTCCAGCCTCCATGCACTCCTGGAAAGGGGAAACCTGCTGTGTTTATCCTCCACGGATGAAAATCCTGTTTGGAAAGCTTTTCCATGACATCTGTCAGGCAGATCCAGCGGAGAGGAGCTGCCCTGAGGAAGGGAACAGCCCTGGGTGCAGTCACCATAAAGCAGCAGGTGACACCCAGCTCTCCCGCACTGTGGTGGCACCAGGAGATATTCCAGAACCTCCGCCCTGCCGAGGGGCAGCTGGAAGAGCAGCCAGGGGAAAAAAGCATCCAGCCCTTTTTTAAATTTTATTTTTGGAGGTAGTGAAGGTCACAGTGCAATCCCAGAGATGCTGGGGATGGTGAAACTGGAATTGCTGGGGATGATTTTGGCTATCCCAGAGTGCCCCTGGAACGAGTGGGCATCCAGAGCCTCGGGGCCACACTGGGGCACTCAGCCACAAAATTGAAAAAGAAATAAAGAGACAGGAATGGCGGAGGCAGGAAAATCAATAATAGGATTCCCGAGGGAATTCTCAGGGAAGCGATGCCAGCTGAGGGAGCCCTGGCAAAGCACAGCAAAGGGGCTGCAAAAGTTTCTGGGTCAAGTGCAGGAAGAAGTGGGAAAACTTTTCCCCCACAAGAAATTACACAACAGTTTGCTCTTCCAAACTGTATCTTAAAAAAAAAAAAAAAAAAAAAAAAAATTTATTTCTCTGGAGGATTTGGATGAAGCCTGGATGCTCTCCAGGGCCGGCAGCCGAGCCAAGCGATGTTTGTGCAACCCTTCAACCCTTCCACCAAGTGCTGGCTTGCAGAACTTGGGATCGCTTCCCTCGAACCCCTCCAGCTGCATTTATTTCCCTCCTCCCGCGCTGGCAAACAGCGCAGGAACGGGGGGGAGAAGGAGGAAATCAAGAAACAAAAAAAAAAAAAAAGAAACGAAAGAAAGAAAGAAAGCAAGCACCCAAACAGGCGGGCCTTGTACAGTTAATGACTGTACCCATTAATTGCACGGGGGAGAAAGGAGGAGGAGCCGGGCAGGGAAAACGGCTCCGCGAGGGCGATAAAGAAGGGGAAGATAAACACGAGCTTTGTTCGGGGTTGGGGGGAACCGGGGGATCCGGGGGAACCGGGGGGATCCGGGGGATACCGGGGAACCGGGGGGATACCGGGGGGATCCGGGGTGATCCGGGGGATACCGGGGGGATCCGGGGGGATCCGGGGGATACCGGGGGGATCCGGGGGGATACCGGGGGGATACCGGGGGGATCCGGGGGGATCCGGGGGGATTCCGGGGGGATCCGGGGGAATACCGGGGGAATACCGGGGGAATACCGGGGGGATACCGGGGGGATCCGGAGTACCGGAGAGCAGCGCTGCTTTGTCTGCGGGAGCGGGGGATGCGCCCGCTGCAGGTGCACGGCTGGGAGCGGGAACCCAAACTGAGCGGGTTCGGGGGTTTTGGGGACTGGAGAGGGGCGGGGGGGAACTCCCGGCTCGGCGTTCAGGAAAAAAATTAAAAAAAAAATTGGAGCGAGGGAGACGGGAGGGGATGGAGGAGAGGGAGGATGGCGGGGATGCAGGTGGGGTGGGGGATGGGGAGGATGCGAGGGGCGGGGTAAATCGGGGGGGATTTGGGGACATCGGGGGGGATTTGGGGACATCGGGGGGGATTTGGGGACATCGGGGGGTGCAGGGGGACAGCGGGAAGAGCGGGAGGGGACAACAGAGGGCAGGGCGGTGGGAGACGCCGCGCAGCCCCGGGCCGGGGCGGGGGAGGTTGCGGGGGGATGGAAGGGGACGAGGGGACAGCGGGGACACCGTCAGCGCTCACCTGTCGGGCCCCCGGGCCGGGCCGGACATCGCGAAGGGTCCGTTCGGGGACACCGAGCGGGAACGGCCGCGTCCTCCGCGCGTGGGGGGCGGGAACGAGCGGGGACAGCCCCGGGGACAGCCCCGGACCCTCCCCCGGACCCTCCCCCGGACCCTCCCCCGGACCCTCCCCCGGTGCTCCCGATCACCACCCGTGGTTCTCATCCCCGCTCGGAGCTCGGGGGCTGCGCGTCCATCGCCCCCTCCCTCCGTGTAGCCAGGGACAGAGCCGGTATAATCCATAAATAGAACGGATTTATGAAGTTTAGTCAGATAATCCAGATATTTAAGTAATAAGATAGTTAAGGTAATCATTAAAATTTATGCTAAATGAATAAATAATTAATGAAATAATTGATATCATAATAGTTGAATATTTAAAATTATTTAATGCAATTGATATCATAGTAGTTGAATATTTAAAATTATTTAATGCTACAATTAAAATAAGACAATAAAATAAGAAAATAAGAAAATAAGAAAATAAAATAATAAAATAATAAAATAATGTAATAATATAATAGTATAATAAAATAATAAAAGAAAATAATATAATAATAAAATAATAAAATAAAATAACATTATCCAGAGATAATATTGATATTCTGGGCGTACTAGTTGTTATCTATTGGAATATTTGTATTATATACACGTATGGGATCGTTCTAAAATCCCAGAATGGTTTGGGTGGGGAAGGGACCTTAAAGCTCATCTCGTTCCACCCCTCCTGCCACGGGCAGGGCCAATTTCCATGGATCCGGTTCCTCCAAACCCTGTCCAGCTTGGCCTTGGACACGTCAGGATTCGCCTCCTGCTGGCAGAGCTGCTTAGGGGGAAAAATAGAAAAAGAAAAAAAAAAAAAAAGGAAAAAAAAAGAAAAAGAAAAAAAAGTTAAACTGTAAGAAAGAAAGAAACCAGCCCAGACCTGCAGCAGACTGGGGTTTTTATTTTTTTTTTGCAACAACAACAAAAAAATAATAATAAGAAGAAGAATAAAAAATCAGAATAGGAATAAAAATAAAAATAAAAAAGTGCCAGGGAAGGAAATCCCCTGTAAACAACTGGTTCAGGCACTTGGCAACAAATCCAGCCTGGAGCAAACTGAAGGAAGTGGGAAAAGTTCATGGCACAGGGACAGCTGAGAGGGGAAAGGAAAGGAAAGGAAAGGAAAGGAAAGGAAAGGAAAGGAAAGGGGAAAGGAAAGGAAAGGGGAAAGGAAAGGAAAGGGGAAAGGAAAGGAAAGGAAAGGGGAAAGGAAAGGAAAGGGGAAAGGAAAGGAAAGGGGAAAGGAAAGGAAAGGAGAAAGGAAAGGAAAGGAGAAAGGAAAGGAAAGGAGAAAGGAAAGGAAAGGAGAAAGGAAAGGAAAGGAGAAAGGAAAGGAAAGGAGAAAGGAAAGGAAAGGAGAAAGGAAAGGAAAGGAGAAAGGAAAGGAAAGGAAAGGAAAGGAAAGGAAAGGAAAGGAAAGGAAAGGAAAGGAAAGGAAAGGAAAGGAAAGGAAAGGGGTGCTGAAGGGTTTTTTTCTTTCCCAGCTCCATCCCTGGGATGCTGCTCAGAGCTCCCTAAGCTGAGCCATCATTTTTCAGCTTTTCCAGTCATCTCCAGGCCTGAGGATGATGCAATAGATATGCAACAAATAAATAAATCAATCAATATGAACTGTCCCAGCACCGGGAGCAGCCCCAGCCCAGCTCTCCTTGCTCATGGATTCACAGCAGCTCAGCCCAACCCTCCCCAATTTCGAGTTTTCCTCGGAGGGTCTGATTCACCCCCAGCAGAACCCGGCCCAGTTCACATCAACAACCCTTCCCAGTTTAACTGGAGCCTCGTGGTGCTGAGGGAGGCTGCGGTTCAGTTTCTCAGAGCATAAATCAGATTTTTTCTTCAAGGACAGGGACAGATTTAAGACCCAGCTTTGCTGGCACTTTTATAAACCAGGCCTTTCTGGGGAAAAGGAAACGGGAGCTGCTGGCTGCACCCTTGGACAAGTCCTTGCAGGCAGCTCCCAGGGGAATTCCTGCTGCTCCCCCAGGTCCTCCTGCAGGGGCTGGGGTGCAGAGACTGGGGTGCCTCGGGGTGCCAGACATTTGCCACCTAAAAAATCAGGATCTGGAGGCAACCAGAGCAGTGTCAGCCTCCCACAACCCCTCTGATTCTGCAGGCCCATCCCCTGAGCCCCACATTCATCCCAGCTTTAAAAATGGGGATAAATCATAGAAATCCAGAGCCTGAAGCAAATCTGTGGAGGGTAGCAGGAATATGGAAGGAGGTGAGAAGAGACATCTCTTCTTTCTTCCTTGGCAGATTGGATCTGGGTTTTCAGGAGCTTTGTCAGCACTGAAGTTCATGACATTTCTTCTTCTCCTTTTTCTTTTCCTCCTTCTCCTTCTTCCTTTTCTTCATTCATCTTCCTTTTCTTCATCCTTCTTCCTTCCTCTCTTCTTCCTCTTTTCCTCCTCTTCCTTCTTCCTCTTTTTCTTCAAATCTTTTCCTCCTCTTCTTCTTCTCCTCCTCCTTCTGTTAATCTTCTTCACTTTCTTCTATTACTACTATTACTACTATTGTTATTATTGTTGTTGTTGTTATTACTACTTACAGCAGGCCATCCATTCACTTTTTGGGTACTATTTGAACAACTAATGCATTTACCAGATCATTATCAGAAAATAAGAAAGGCACCCAAAAAAAAATGATTTAAACTCCCAGAAACTCCCACTTTTCTGGTCCCAGCCATTTGTGTCTTCTCACGTTGGACTGTTCAGCCCTTCCAGGGATTCCCATTTAGTAAGGAAAGCTCAGTGAGAGGTTGTTTGGACTTTGTGGGTGCAGCTGGCCCTGCAGCCTCGCAGCACAACAGGGGAGTGTTCAGCCAGAGGATGCGAGCAGGGCAGGGAGAGCTGGGAGAGTGAATTCCAAGAGCAGCTATTGATGAGTGCTGAGGGCTGGAATTGTGTGCTCAGCACAGGGAGCTCAGCGTGCACCGAGATCCTTTTGTCAGAAAATGGAGATTTTTAATTTTTTTTTTTTTTTCTCAGCAACAACTGAATCCCAGAGCTCACACGTGCGCCCTTGGCACTCAGCTGGAGGGTTGGAATTCCGGGTCCTGTTTTGTCTGATAGGGAATCATGAAGTCATTAATCACACTATCAGAAAATCACTGCTTGGTTTAGGCTGGAAAAGCTTTTTAAGACCATCCAGTCCAGCCATTCCCAGCTCTGCCAGGGCCAGCACTGCCCCATGTCCCCAGCATGCCCAGGCATGGAGACTTCACCCCAGCCAGGGCCGGAAAATCCTTTCCAGGAAGGAATTTTCCCAATATCCAATATAAAATTTCTCTGGTGCAACTCTGCTCTTGTCCCTATTCCCTGGGATAAGATCCCAAATCCCCCCTGGCTGTCCCCTCCTGTCAGGGAGTTGTGCAGAGCCACAAGGACCCCCCTGATCCCCCTTTTCTCCAGGATGAGCCCCTTTCCCCACAGGAATTCTCCAAACCCTTTCCCAACTCCCACAGGAATTCCCCAAACCCTTTCCCAGCTTTTCCAGGAATTCCCCAAACCCTTTCCCAGCTCCCTCAGGAATTCCCCAAACCCTTTCCCAGCTCCCTCAGGAATTCCCCAAACCCTTTCCCACCTTCCCCAGGAATTCTCCAAACCCTTTCCCAGCTCCCTCAGGAATTCTCCAAACCCTTTCCCAGCTGCTCCAGCCCCTTTCCCAACCCCATTCTGTTCCCTGGACACGCTCCAGCCCCTCCATGTCCTTGTGAGGATCTCAGAAGAGTCCCAGGGCTGGAGGAGCCTCAGCACAGGGGGACAATCACTGCCCTGGAGCTGTGGCATTTCTGGGACAAGCAGGATGCTGCTGGATTTGGGATAACGGGGTTAAACAGCAGCGGTGCTTTCCTGGGTGCTCCTGGATCCCAAAATTTCCCAGTCGCACCAGTATCCACAGGGATCTATTCCAGAGCCGCCTGCAGATGGCAACAGCTCCCCAGCCCCGGCTCATTCCGGCTCCTAGGATGGGGGAAGAGGTAAAATTATATTATCACAATAATTGTATTGTATTATTCATAATAATATTATGCCGTCGTCAGAAATCAAAATAATAATCAACAATATCAAATAAAGAAGAAGAAAGCTATAAGAAGTTAGAAATCATAAGGAGTTGTAAGTTTGGTTTTTTTTGCAACTCGTTGAGTGGCACAGGGAGGGAGAAAAAGCTCAGAGTCCTGAGCTCAGAGTCATTGCAGATTATTCATTGTTTGGGTTTTTTTGGTGTTTTGGTTGATCTGTGAGGGTGTGAGGCCATCACCCACCCCCAGCCATTCCGCATCCCCTTCTCCCCCCGTTCCTGAGCTCAGCATCCCCTGATCCCCCCGAAGCCCCTGAGCTGCAGAGCCACCCCCTCAGCGCACAGCATTTCACCAGCTATCCCCTCCCTGATTCCCAGCCCGATTTTCAGGATTCAGATGTCACGGAGGGAAGCAGCAAACCCAGCCTGAGCAGGAACCAGGGGCTGGACACGGCAAATCTGCTCCTGGGGCTTGGCAGGAGCCACCCACCTCATTTTCCAGCCGGGAATGTTTGTCCTTCTCCAGCCATCCCACCAGTTTGTGCTGCCCCAAATGGAAACACCGGTGGCCGGCAGGATCCCCAAGGCCTGGGATGGATCCAGGCGGGGCCATTCCAGAGCTTTTCCCTGTTTTCCACGCCACCTCCAAGGCTGACACGGTTGTTTAAGGAGAGTAAAAATAGCAGGGTCAAACCTCTCCAGCCCCCTCAGCATCCTCCTCATCCCTCCTTGCCTCTGCATCTTTCCCTGAGGATTCTTCCCTGTGGAATACACAGATCTGTGCCTGCCCCATTCCTGGAAAAGCAGATTTTCTCCCCCTCCCCCCCCCTTTTTTTTTAAAACATTTTTTCCCATTTTTTGACAGCCTCCTGCCTGGGTGATGCCCTGAACAGCCTCAGCTGGGGCTGTTGGATTTTCCCCCAGGAAAATTCTCTGGCTGCAGCCTGTTGCAGAGGTAATCCAGGGAATTCGGGCTCCTGTGGACAAACTGGGGTGGGAAATGTTTAGTTTGGTAAAAATAAAATAGTTTGGTAAAAATAAAATCACTTCAGAAAGAAGGGGAGAACGAGAGGGAAATGGGAAAGGCTTTGGCATTCCCTGCCCCCATTCTTCTGACCCTCACAAAAACTGGGATCCCTAAAATTTCTGGGACATTTGGGACAGCAGGGAAGCAGCCAAGGTGACCTCCAGGAAAACTGGGATTACCTGGAATTCCTGTTGGGATATCAGGGAAGGAGCTGGGATGAAGCCAGGGATCACCTGGAATTCCTGTTGGGATATCAGGGAAGCAGCTGGGATGCAGCCAGGGATCACCTGGAATTCCTGTTGGGATATCAGGGAAGCAGCTGGGATGCAGCCAGGGATCACCTGGAATTCCTGTTGGGATATCAGGGAAGGAGCTGGGATGAAGCCAGGGATCACCTGGAATTCCTGTTGGGATCTCAGGGAAGGAGCTGGGATGCAGCCAGGGGTTCACCTGGAATTCCTGTTGGGATATCAGGGAAGCAGCTGGGATGCTCCAGGACGATCCCGCCTGGAATGCTGGAGCTGGCAGCGCATCCCGGGCTGTGTCACACAAATCCTTTCACCTCCCGCTGCTCCGGCGGAGCTCGGGATGCTCCAGGGCAGCCGGGCCGGGATCATCCCGCTGGGAATTGCCGCTCCTGACTCACGCGATTCGTGTGGGAGAGCAGCAGGGGTGGGAAAGAATCCTCTGCTATATTTAACCACAAATAATAGGAAGAGGCCGAGCTGCTGGGATGAGTTGTAAATAACAGCGGGATGAAATCACGGCAGAAATCCGCGCCTGGATCGGGGCAGCCTCCGGAGAACCGGCGTGACTAACGAGGAAAAATGTTTCTCCCTGGAAAACACGAAGAATTCCAAAATGAGGAAGGTTTTGGTTATTGCAGACCGACACGGGGATCTTTCCAAGCGTGACAGGTTGTCCTTTAGGGCCTTTTAGGGAATCTCAGCGTTTCTGTGCGCTCCCTGGATCCCAGAGGGATTCCACGTGGATGTGTGGGATCGAGGCGTCATCCTGGAATCCCTTTTAGGAGTTAAGATCATTCTGTTCAAGATAAAACCAGCGAATCATCCCCTATAGGAAGGGATGCTCGTTATTTGTACCTCCAAAAGCCTCAGCCAAAGTCATCGCATGAGTGGGAGCCTTTCCATGGAGTCAAAGGAATGAAATCCTAATTATGAGGAATTACTGCAAAGCCAATCTTTCTAACACTTCTGTCTAGCAGAAGGAATGAAAGAAAAACATTTTAAGTGTCACATGTGAGCTGGAAGCCTGCAAATCCATTGATACCAGTATCATTGCCCTGGTATCTCCACCTTTTATTTATTGGAGAAAAGAAAATTGCGTTAAATAAATATTTTATACAGAAAGTACAGAAATAAATACAGAACAGACAGCAATGAATAAATTTTATTTATTTATTCGACTGGACTGATTTATTACAGAAAACACATCTCATTTCTGGAGGACACCCAAACTTGTTAAGAGCCTGGGAAGGAATCAGAGATGTCCAGGAGGGTTTCAGCCTCTCTTTCTCACTTTCCCTGGGTTTCCAACAGCAAATATTTGCTGGCAGAGGAGATTCCTGAGCTGTGAGGTAATGGCTGGTGGAGTTTTTTACATTTGCAGAGTCATCTCCTCGGGTTTTGGGCCTTATTGCAGTTACAGATGTGCTTGGGAAAGGGGAGGCGCTGGAGCTCAGCTTTGGGGGTTAATTCCAGAGCAGTCCCTGAGCCCTGCTCCGAGCTCCCTGCTGATGGATGGGCTTCCTTGGGAGCTTCTCTGGGACTTTTTATGGGAATTTTGTGTGTTTTGTTCCATTAAGAATGATTTAAGGATTATTTTGGCCTTGGAGGAGGTTCCCACCAGGCTGTGTTTGATATCGTGGAATCCTGGAACACTTTGGGTGGGAAGGGACCTTAAACTCATCCCATTCCACCCTGCCATGGGCAGGGACATCTCCCACCAAGCCAGGGTGCTCCAGCCTGGCCTCGGACACTTCCAGGGATGTGGCAGCCACAGATTTTCTGTCCAGCCTCCAGTGCAGCAGTGATTTCCTCCATAATTCCTATAAAATTCCTCAATTATCACAAGGTTTGGATCTGGCAGATATTTAAATACTGAAGCTGAGAGCGCTGAACCTGTTCCTGCCAACACCCAAAGCTGTGCTTCCCTCCACCAGTCCATGGGATTCTTCCAGCTACCAAAACACGTGAGGCTTTCAGAGTCTTCCCAAAAAAACAAACCTCAGCTCATCATGATGTTTTCTCCTGAGTAGTTTTCCCCGTATTTTAAGGGAAAACGCAACAAAGGAAATCCAGATGTGAAGCACCACTGTGCAAAAAGCATTTTATGGCTCAGGCTCCCGTGGGGAAGGGTTTGGAGCTCCCCAGATGCCAAGGGTCCCAGGGACGGTGACACCATCGGGTGGTCATTCTGCTGTGCCAGCACTTTGGCACCACCTGAAAGGTCTGGAAGTGGAGCCTTAACGATCCACTGCTCCGAAGGGATCGATGCATTTCTGCAGGGGACATTTGCAGGATCAATAGCTGTCCATCCCCTGCAAAACTGGAGAAAAATCAACCTGAAAGCTCCTTCCCAGAAACAGCGCGGTGCCTCCGGATTTTACCTGACTCCAGGGAGTCTCAAAGTGGGTTTCCTACAGATTTTGGGATGGGCCAGGCAGGATGTGGGCACTGATGATGAGTTTATTCCTGCTCACCGCTCCTGGTCCTGCCCCAGTGCTCTGCTGTGCTTGTGGGACAGAGAAATTCCTGCTTGGATGGAGCTGGGAACGTCCTGCTCTAGTGGAAACTGTCCCTGCCTGTGGAATTCTTATTCCCGAGCACAGCTGCACTCCAGGATTGGAATTCTTATTCCAGAGCTGCACTCCAGGATTGGAATTCTTATCCCAGAGCTGCCCTCCAGAATTGGAATTCTTATCCCAGAGCTGCACTCCAGGATTGGAATTCTTATCCCAGAGCTGCCCTCCAGAATTGGAATTCTTATCCCAGAGCTGCACTCCAGGATTGGAATTCTTATCCCAGAGCTGCCCTCCAGGATTGGAATTCTTATCCCAGAGCTGCACTCCAAGATTGGAGTTCTTATCCCAGAGCTGCACTCCAGGACTGGAATTCTTATCCCAGAGCTGCACTCCAGGACTGGAATTCTTATCCCAGAGCTGCACTCCAGGATTGGAATTCTTATCCCAGAGCTGCCCTCCAGGATTGGAGTTCTTATCCCAAAGCTGCCCTCCAGGATTGGAGTTCTTATCCCAGAGCTGCACTCCAGGATGGAATTCTTATTCCAGAGCTGCACTCCAGGACTGGAATTCTTATTCCAGAGCTGCACTCCAGGATGGAATTCTTATTCCTTCTTGTGCCCTGCTCACTGCAGCCACAGTTTTCCTTGTCTGGCAGGACACGGAGCTGCTCCTGAGCCAGTGCTGCAGGCTGAGTACCAAAGCCCAGCTCACAGCACACAGGGCCAGCCAAAATGTTGGCTTTAACGAGCTATCAACAGGCTTTAATATTTCATGGAGCTCGCAGGGAGTCCCAGCTGATCAGAAATGATGTTAAAAGGCCGGGCAGGTTTCGCCAGGCGCCTGCTGTTTATTCCCAGTTTCCCTTCTAAACACCACATCACTCATTGCCAGGTCTGGGGGGAATGTGGGCCCTGGAGCTGCTGCACAGCATCCCAAATCCTGCTGGCCATGGGCAAGGATCAGCCCCCAAAACAAGGGGTCCCCAAAGTCACCCCCTGTGTGAGATCAAGCAGCTGGGGCTGCCCCCACTGCTGGCACCTCCTGCCCTCCCCTCCCAGCCCCTGCCCCCTTCTGCAGGGAAAAATGTCCCCAGAGTGAGGAAACAGATATAAATAGTAGAATAAACATAAATATATGTGTTATATAAATAAATAAATGTGTATGTTATATAAATACAGCAGATACATAATAGCAGGATAAACCCCTGAAACTTAAGAGAGCAGTTTCTCCTTGTTTGCCAGAAGCCCAGCACCACCACCTCCAAACTCCGTATCACAGCTGAGGATTTTCCCCCTCATTTTTATCCCTGAGCACTCCAAAAATGTGTCACAAATACAATTACCCCAAACTGGGGCTGACAGCGGGGAAATGGCTTGTGGCTATCAGCACTGAAATCATCACCAGGCGAGTAAACACGACAAAGGGAACAAATTTACCCCACAGGACGCTCGCGTAGGTGGGGCAGCAGCTGCAGATCAGATTTGGCAGGGACACCTTGGAGGAAACCCAGCACAAAAGGTCTGGTCAGCTTTTGCCATGCTTGATGTTAGTCAGTTTTTCCATGAGGAGAGCTGCCTCTCCTCCTCCCGTTGCAGGAGTTTTGTAATTGAGCTGAAGTTAATCAGTAAACCACAGAGACGAGGGGCTGTGCTGGTGGGGTGACACAGGGATCTGGGAAACCCTTAATGGCAGAATAAAACCCAACACAAATGAAGAAAGAAGCTCTCGCTGTGCCTGCACAGGTACCAGGGCCCAGTCTGTCAGCGCCTGCTCTGACACTGCTGTTGTCCCCGTTTTTAAGCTGCAAAATCAGTGCTGGGCTCTGCACCTTGAGTTGCTCAGGTATCACTTTTTTGGGTAGTGCTCATCCCTGCACCCTTGGGTTTACCCTACGTGCTCAGGTGCTGCTCATCCCCACATGTCTATCCCTGTGTTCTTGGCTCCTGCTCATCCCCACACCCTCGGGTACCACTCATCCCTGCATCCTCAGGTTCCCTCTCTCATCCTCAGGTACCGTTCATCCCCACATCCTTGGCTCCTGCTCTTCCCTGCATCCTCAGGTTCCCTCTCCCACCCTCATCCCCACATCCCTGGCATCCCGCAGCCCCGGTCTGTGCCGCTGCCCCCGTGTCCTCGCACACAGAGCATCCCTGCCCGGCCCCCGCCCCACCCGGGGCTCTCGAACTCGGTGCCGGGGCCATCCGTCCTCTGACCCCGAGGCCGAGGCCGCTGCTGGCCGCGTGCCCCGGCCCCATTAGGCTGTGAACGGCCGCCAAATGGCCCCATCAATATTTCATGCGGATCAAACCGTGCCGGGAGCGGATAAAGCGCGTTGCTGCGGGCGGGCACCGAGGAGCTCACTGGGGATGGCGGGCGGAGGGGGCCCGGGGCCCCCGGGTGTCGGACCGGGCATCGCTGCCGGTTCGGGGTCGGTGGCGGCTCCCCCGTGGGTACCGCGGGCTCGGTGGCTGGCACGGAGGCTGGCGGCGCTGCTGGTGCTGCTGGCGCTGGTGGCCGCGGGCTGCGCGCTCCGCCGCCGAGCCTGCCCCGCTGCGCCCCGCCGGCCTCGCCCCGCTGCGCCCCGCAGGACCCTGCCCGCGACACCGGGCACCGGGGACACCGGGGACACCGGGGACACCGGGGACACCGGGGGCATCGCCACACCGCAGGCACCGGCCGCGGGCGTGGAGCTGCCGCACCTGCCCAGCTACGAGGAGGTGAAGCACCTGCCCAGCTACGAGGAGGTGAAGCACCTGCCCAGCTACGAGGAGGCGCAGCGCTGCCCGCCCCAGGAACGCGGGATGCGGGGCTGAGTCCCCGCTGCGCGCCCGCGGGCACCGCACGGATGGACGCGGAGGGATCTGCGGGGTGGGACCGTCCTCCTCATCCTCCTCATCCTCCTCATCCTCCTCATCCTCCTCATCTTCCTCATCTTCATCCTCGTCGGGACCCTCGGGAGAGACAGCAGACAGCCCCAGGTGTCCCAGGAGGGATGCGACGCCACGAAGCAGCAGCGTTCTCTGGTGGGACAATGGGGAACCCCGGGAATGCTGCACAGCGCAGGAGGAGTTCCCGGGCACCCGGCTCTGCTAAGGGATGTGCCAGGCACATTTGGGATTCTCGGGAATGCTCCACAGTACAGGAGGAGTTCCCGGGCACCCGGCTCTGCTAAGGGATGTGCCAGGGACATTTGGGATTCTCGGGAATGCTCCACAGTACAGGAGGAGTTCCCGGGCACCCGGCTCTGCTAAGGGATGTGCCAGGGACATTTGGGATTCTCGGGAATGCTCCACACCGCAGTGACCTGCTGGAGAGGATGTGCCAGGGATATTTAGGATTCCCTGGACTGCTCCGCAGCACAGGAGGAGTTCCCGGGCACCCGGCTCTGCAAAGGGACCTGCGGGGTTCCTGGGGACCATGGAGGGATGGGACACACAGCCTGGACCCACTGGGACAGCCTGCAGGACACCGGGGCACCTCTCGGGGACATGGCACAGTCCTGGAAGGAGTTCCACGAGGAAGGGGACTCGGGGACATTCCATGAGGAAGGGGACTCGGGGACATCACCTCCAGTGCAAGGACAAGGAGAGACGGCAAGAGCCCACTGCGGCATTCTCAGCTGGAATTCTCACCCGGGACTTTTGGGATTTGCTGTGTGGACAGCACTGGGTGATCCTGACCCCCACGAGTGCCAGAGGGAGGGAACCTCTATAAAACCTGCAGATAAAATAGCTAAAATATAATTATAGATATCAAATGTATGAATGTATTATATAAATATATAAAATATAATAATTATAGCTCAGTTCTAGAGGTGTTGATTGGGTCCACGATTCTCCGGATACGTGTAAGGAATTAAGAACCTGATATGTAAAATAAACCCAATTTCAGATCCTGCCTGGCTGCAGAAAAGTGAGGAAAAATCTGAATTAAACCTGAAGAGGTTTTATGTTGTGAGAGGGAAACTGAGACCATTTTTCATCCCTGAAAAGGAGGAGCAGCACCAAAATCTTGTTTTTCTTTACCATTTCTTTCTGATTTTGTTTTCTGAGTGTGACAGGTTGCATGAAGATAAAACATCAGCAGCTCCTGTTCTCCTGCTCCGAGGGAAATAAATGTCACAGCTCCTGCCCGCAGCTGGAAACTTTCCAGGGACAAGACAAAACGCCAAGGCAGGGCAGAGACCTCCCCCAAGTTCCACCGCCCCTGATCGAGCTGGGAGCGCCTCCATCCATCCTGAAATTCATCCTGAATTCTTCCCCAGCATCACCTGAGCCCAGCCCAGCTCTCCCGACAGGAGTGCCTCAGTTAATTCCAAAATTCATCCCAAATTCTTCCCCCAGCACCACCTGAGCCCAGCCCAGCTCTCCCGACAGGAGTGCCTCAGTTAATTCCAAAATTCATCCCAAATTCTTCCCCCAGCACCACCTGAGCCCAGCCCAGCTCTCCCGACAGGAGTGCCTCAGATAATTCCAAAATTCATCCCAAATTCTTCCCCCAGCACCACCTGAGCCCAGCCCAGCTCCCCTGACACCAGAACTGCCCGGTGCCCAAAATTTCCATTAAATATTAAATACTTTGGGGGGTTTTTTTAGGTATTTTTTTTTTTATTTCCTAGCTTGACTTTAGCACTCAGAACTGGGGATGTGGTCAGTGCAGGAGCAGCAGCCACGAGCTCTTTCTGGTTCTGAAGGTTTCTCTAAGGGCAAAGAAAACCTGCAGGTTTATTTAAAATACAGATTGGAACTTTTCAACAGGCCTCCAACCATCACGGTCATTTCTTTATAGAAAGTAAAATAATTCTGGCAGAGCCTTCAATGAAATCACAGAAATAATTCAATATTTGGGGTTTTTTACAGCTCTGTACAGAATCTTCAAAAAAAATGTAAAAACCAATATAAAAACCACATCTACAATGTAAAAAAAAGCCCTAAATTGCTTTTCTCCAACTTCCCACCAGCTGCAGGTGATACAAACTTTATATTGACATAAAAATCTGTGAAAATTCCAGAATTAGGTTTTAGAAAGCTTCAAGCTTTTCCATCATCCTTTATAATTTTAACTATTCAAACCCCACAGACAAATCCAGATCTCGAGGTTTCATTGCCTTAAAAAAACCAGAAAGCAAAAGATAATTTTAATATTTCCTCTCAACTGTTAAAAATAAGATTTTTAAACACTCACCTGAGCTTTCACCTCACTTGAGGATTTTATTTTATTTTTTTTTTCAACCTCTCTTTGTTATAACCTCGTGGTCAAGGGTAAATGAAGTGAATGAACAAAACTCCCCCCCTGAAATGGCAAAATTTGGGATATTTTGGATTATTGATCCATCACAGCAGCAGCACCTGAACAACTGAATTTTAATCGTGGTAATTAATCTCTGTTTCTTAAATTGGTTTATGATGGTTTTAATCAAGCAGTCAGTAATTAAATAAAAGGGATTTCTTTTTAAAGTCATTTCTTGCTCTGGGCAATAATGTAACCAAAATGTACCTGGAACATCTGTAATGCTTCTGCTATTTATTTTTACTTAATACTGAAAAGAACTGAAAACAGCTAAAAATAAAATGCAAAACTTTGGAAATTCCAAGAAAAACCCCACATGTTTATGATTATTTTTGGTTTTTTTTCTGACAGTATCCTGAAATTCAGATTTCATGCCCAGGTCACAAGTGCATTTAGAACCTGGTGAAATCAAGGAATAAAAAATGCTTGCCCAAAATATTTTGCTTTTTTATTTTATTTTTTTTGTTGTTGTTTTTTAATTTAACCCCACGATGCTCAGGACTGGATGTGTCTGATAAAAAAAAAAAAAACCTAAATTAAAAACACCTCTCCAAATGTAATTAAAACACCACAAATAATTTTATTTTTTTTTTTTTAGCACTCAGTGGAGATCCACTTTTATTTGGTTTCATTGAGAGGTTTGTGAACTGTGCAAGAAATGGTCACACAATGATTTTCACATCTGTGTTTGTACAGATATTTTAACATTTCTGCTGGTGACGTTTTGGAAGATCCATAACAAATAAAGAACAAACTGGTGATTTATATCAGATTTAATATATTTATAACACAAAAAAGCAACGCAGCCACTTTTGGGTGTGAAACAGAAGTGCATCTCAAATTAACATCCATATTTTAAAAAAATATTTACAAATCAAAAGCTTCAGGCAGGGAAAAAAACCATAAAATACGATTTAATTTTAAATATTCTTGTCAATTTTACATGTCAGATGCTACAAATGCTGTTTGTTGCTTCCTACAGCCCTGAAAGCACGTTCCAAAATATTTTAAACAACAACAAAAAAAAACCATTTCAGTGCTGATTGTTTTGCTCAGTGACAAACCTGAGTTGTTGAAATTATCTGAAATCATCTATTCAAGAACTGGACATCCTAACAAATATTTATTCCCACAACTGGGAGGGAAATATTTGTATTTTAGAGGCTCAAGGTAATTTTTTTTTAAATTATTTTTTGCATTTTCAGCGCTTCCACTTTGCTAGATTTGTTTTAGGGTAATTTAAACAAGGCTGGAGAGGTCCTTGAATTTCCAAAAATAACCAAATTTCTTCACTTGGGGCTTCAGCTGTGATTTCAGCAGAAGCAACCCAGATTAAAGAATATTAATGGCAACGAAAATTTACAACCACCAAGAGAGGAACAGTTAATTCCTTTTTTTTTTTAAATTTTTTGTTTTTTAATTTCTCATATGTGCATCCATGCCAGACACCAGAACACAAACCCAGCTCAGAATAAAATGAAATAATTCATCCTGTGTGTCACCCAAAGATCCAAACCCGCAGAAATTCTCTTTTTTTTTTTTTTTTGGCCCACAGAATATTTGCTGATTTATTTATATATTTTTTTTTTTTTTTACAACAAGCCAGTACCAAATATTGAATTTTGAAGGTGCCCAAAATGTGAATTATTGCTGCACAGTCACACTGCTCCTCACTGCAGCACTGGCTGCTGCTCTTTCTCTTTCCTTAGCAATTTCCATCTCTATTTTGGCTTTGATTTTATCCCAATCCACTTCCAGCTGTTAAAAAAAAAAAAAAAAAAAAGAGAAAAAAAAATAATTATTAAACACACAGAGCTGAACATCAGAGAGAGACAGGTCAGATATTCAATTAAAAAAAATAAAATTATTAAATTTTAAATTCATCAGCACTGCTGAGTTCTAGAGCTCCCACCTTTAAAATAAACCAAGCTTGGGATATATGAATAAATCTCATTGTGGCTAGCAATAAAAAAAAACAAAAATAACTTGTTGTTAATTGAGTATCACAACAGCAATGTCCTGTTTGTGATAATTTAGCCCTGCATCATTAATTTAGGAGGAATTCCTAAATTCCTTCCTCCCCCGAGGAACATCACAGGGTATGAAACCAATGATCTGCTCCAAGAAAAGTCAAATTCCTGCTGGCAATTGCAATTCTGCACCAATAAATAGTTTGGGTTTGGAATTTCTCCAGCTGCAGGAAATTGGCATTTTTTGTGGTTTTGGGTCAGTGAAACCTCAGGAAATACACGAGGCACAAATGTGGGTAGGAAAGGGGTTTATTCCGCCCCAAAAAAATGCTTGAGAAGGAAAAAAAAAAAAAAAAAAAAAAAAAAGAAATAATGGATTATGGTGCAATTGATGAGCATAAAGAACACGTCCAAAAATGTCATTGTGCAGGTGAAAATGTAATTATTATAACATTAAATACCCACATTTTCAGTGAAAATGTAACAATTATAGCATTAAATACCCACAATTTCAGTGAAAATATAATAATTATAGCTCAGTTCTAGAGGTGTTGATTGGGTCCACGATTCTCCGGATACATGTAAGGAATTAAGAACCTGATATATAAAATAAACCCAATTTCAGATCCTGCCTGGCTGCAGAAAAGTGAGGAAAAATCTGAATTAAACCTGAAGAGGTTTTATGTTGTGAGAGGGAAACTGAGACCATTTTTCATCCCTGAAAAGGAGGAGCAGCACCAAAATCTTGGGTTTATTTCCATTTTTTTTTCCTGATTTTGTTTCCTGAGTGTGACAGGTTGCATGAAGAATTTAATTGCAAAAGAAATATGTATCTATATATATCTATAGTGAATTTTCAGTTAAATAAATTTTATCTCTATCTATTCATATAATGAATCTTCAATTAAACAAATGAATAAATGTGTTTTATATCTATTTATCTATCTCTGTATATAGTGAATCTTCAAATAAACAAATAAATAAATGAATTTTATATCTATTTGTCTATCTCTGTATATAGTGAATCTTCAAATAAACAAATAAATAAATGAATTTTATATCTATTTGTCTATCTCTATACATAGTAAATCTTCAAATAAACAAACAAATAAATAACTTTTATATCTATCTATCTATCTCTATATACAGTGAACCTTTAAATAAATAAGCAGATAAATAGTTAGATATAAAATTTATCTATATATAGAATCTTCAAATAAATAAATTTTATACCTATTTATCTCCATATAGAGTGAATTTTCAAATAAATAAATAAATAAATTTAATACCTATCTATCTCTATATATACTGAATGTTCAAATAAATAAATAAATAAATTTTATATCTATTTATCTATCTCTGTATAAAGTGAATCTTCAAAAACACAAATATTGTATTTATCTATTTATCTATCTCTATACACAGTGAATCTTCAAATAAAAAATATATCGATATATATAGTGAATCTTCAAATCAATCAATGAAACAATACATTTTATATCTATTTATCTAGATCTATATTGAAGCTTCAAATAAATAAATAAATTTTATATCTATCTATCGATCGATCTATTGATCTTTCTATCTATAGAGTGAATCTTCAAACAAACAGACAAACAAACAAACAAACAAATACATCAGAAACCGACTGAAACCTGTAAGGATTCCCGGGACAGAAACCCGTAAGGATTCCCGGGACAGAAACCCGTAAGGATTCCCGGGACAGAAACCCGTAAGGATTCCCGGGACAGAAACCCGTAAGGATTCCCTGGGACAGAAACCCGTAAGGATTCCCGGGACAGAAACCCGTAAGGATTCCCTGGGACAGAAACCCGTAAGGATTCCCGGGACAGAAACCCGTAAGGATCCCTGGGACAGAAACCCGTAAGGATTCCCGGGACAGAAACCCGTAAGGATTCCCGGGACAGAAACCCGTAAGGATTCCCGGGACAGAAACCCATAAGGATTCCCTGGGACAGAAACCCGTAAGGATTCCCAAGGGACAGAAACCCGTAAGGATCCCAAGGGACAGAAACCCGTAAGGATTCCCTGGGACAGAAACCCGTAAGGATCCCAAGGGACAGAAACCCGTAAGGATTCCCTGGGACAGAAACCCGTAAGGATCCCAAGGGACAGAAACCCGTAAGGATTCCCAAGGGACAGAAACCCGTAAGGATCCCTGGGACAGAAACCCGTAAGGATTCCCAAGGGACAGAAACCCGTAAGGATTCCCGGGACAGAAACCCGTAAGGATCCCAAGGGACAGAAACCCGTAAGGATTCCCGGGACAGAAACCCGTAAGGATTCCCTGGGACAGAAACCCGTAAGGGTCCCACAGGACAGAAACCCGTAAGGATTCCTGGGACAGAAACCCGTAAGGATTCCCTGGGACAGAAACCCGTAAGGATTCCCGGGACAGAAACCCGTAAGGATTCCCTGGGACAGAAACCCGTAAGGATTCCCGGGACAGAAACCCGTAAGGATTCCCGGGACAGAAACCCATAAGGATTCCCTGGGACAGAAACCCATAAGGATTCCCAAGGGACAGAAACCCGTAAGGATCCCAAGGGACAGAAACCCGTAAGGATTCCCTGGGACAGAAACCCGTAAGGATCCCAAGGGACAGAAACCCGTAAGGATTCCCTGGGACAGAAACCCGTAAGGATCCCAAGGGACAGAAACCCGTAAGGATTCCCAAGGGACAGAAACCCGTAAGGATTCCCGGGACAGAAACCCGTAAGGATCCCTGGGACAGAAACCCGTAAGGATTCCCGGGACAGAAACCCGTAAGGATCCCTGGGACAGAAACCCGTAAGGATTCCCGGGACAGAAACCCGTAAGGATTCTCAAGGGACAGAAACCCGTAAGGATTCCCAAGGGACAGAAACCCGTAAGGATCCCAAGGGACAGAAACCCGTAAGGATTCCCGGGACAGAAACCCGTAAGGATCCCACGGGACAGAAACCTGTAAGGATCCCAAGGGACAGAAACCCGTAAGGATTCCCACAGGACAGAAACCCGTAAGGATTCCCCGTTCCCACAGAACCGCGGTGCTGGGAGCGCACTCCGGGCCCGCCCCGGCGGGACCCGGGACTCACCTGCCCCTGGAACTGCAGGAAGCGGGGGCTGCGCTCCGTCCGCCCCAGGGCCGCCAGGAAGCGCTGCCGGTGAGCCAGCACCGTGTCCACGTGGCTGCGGTGCCTCACGGCCAGCTCCAGGGCCCTGCCACGGGGCGGGAATGGGGTGGGAATGGGGTGGGAACAGAGATCAACAGAGAGGGAATGGGGTGGGAATGGGGTGGGAACAGAGATCAACAGAGAGGGAATGGGGTGGGAACGGAGCGGGAATGGGGTGGGAACAGAGATTGAATGGAGCGGGAATGGGGTGGGAACAGAGATTGAATGGAGCGGGAATGGGGTGGGAACGGAGCGGGAATGGGGTGGGAACAGAGATCAACAGAGAGGGAATGGGGTGGGAACGGAGCGGGAATGGGGTGGGAACAGAGATTGAACAGAGCGGGAATGGGGTGGGAACAGAGATTGAATGGAGCGGGAATGGGGTGGGAACGGAGCGGGAATGGGGTGGGAACAGAGATTGAATGGAGCGGGAATGGGGTGGGAACGGAGCGGGAATGGGGTGGGAACAGAGATCAACAGAGAGGGAATGGGGTGGGAACGGAGCGGGAATGGGGTGGGAACAGAGATCAACAGAGAGGGTATGGGGTGGGAACGGAGCGGGAATGGGGTGGGAACAGAGATTGAATAGAGCGGGAATGGGGTGGGAACGGAGCGGGAATGGGGTGGGAACAGAGATCAACAGAGAGGGAATGGGATGGGAACAGAGATTGAACAGAGAGGGAATGGGATGGGAACAGAGAGAACAGAGAGGGAATGGGGTGGGAACAGAGATTGAACAGAGAGGGAATGGGGTGGGAACGGAGCGGGAATGGGGTGGGAACAGAGATTGAATGGAGCGGGAATGGGGTGGGAACAGAGATTGAATAGAGCGGGAATGGGGTGGGAACGGAGCGGGAATGGGGTGGGAACAGAGATTGAACAGAGAGGGAATGGGATGGGAACGGAACAGGAATGGGGTGGGAACAGAGAGAACAGAGAGGGAATGGGATGGGAACGGAGCGGGAATGGGGTGGGAACAGAGATTGAATAGAGCGGGAATGGGGTGGGAACGGAGCGGGAATGGGGTGGGAACGGGGTGGGAACAGAGAGAACAGAGAGGGAATGGGATGGGAACAGAGATTGAACAGAGAGGGAATGGGATGGGAACAGAGAGAACAGAGAGGGAATGGGGTGGGAACAGAGATTGAACAGAGAGGGAATGGGGTGGGAACGGAGCGGGAATGGGGTGGGAACAGAGATTGAATGGAGCGGGAATGGGGTGGGAACAGAGATTGAATAGAGCGGGAATGGGGTGGGAACGGAGCGGGAATGGGGTGGGAACAGAGATTGAACAGAGAGGGAATGGGATGGGAACGGAACGGGAATGGGGTGGGAACAGAGAGAACAGAGAGGGAATGGGATGGGAACAGAGATTGAATAGAGCGGGAATGGGATGGGAACGGAGCGGGAATGGGGTGGGAACAGAGATTGAATGGAGCGGGAATGGGGTGGGAACGGAGCGGGAATGGGGTGGGAACAGAGATCAACAGAGAGGGAATGGGGTGGGAACGGAGCGGGAATGGGGTGGGAACAGAGATCAACAGAGAGGGTATGGGGTGGGAACGGAGCGGGAATGGGGTGGGAACAGAGATTGAATAGAGCGGGAATGGGGTGGGAACGGAGCGGGAATGGGGTGGGAACAGAGATCAACAGAGAGGGAATGGGGTGGGAACGGAGCGGGAATGGGGTGGGAACAGAGATTGAACAGAGAGGGAATGGGATGGGAACGGAACAGGAATGGGGTGGGAACAGAGAGAACAGAGAGGGAATGGGATGGGAACGGAGCGGGAATGGGGTGGGAACAGAGATTGAATAGAGCGGGAATGGGGTGGGAACGGAGCGGGAATGGGGTGGGAACGGGGTGGGAACAGAGAGAACAGAGAGGGAATGGGATGGGAACAGAGATTGAACAGAGAGGGAATGGGATGGGAACAGAGAGAACAGAGAGGGAATGGGGTGGGAACAGAGATTGAACAGAGAGGGAATGGGGTGGGAACGGAGCGGGAATGGGGTGGGAACAGAGATTGAATGGAGCGGGAATGGGGTGGGAACAGAGATTGAATAGAGCGGGAATGGGGTGGGAACGGAGCGGGAATGGGGTGGGAACAGAGATTGAACAGAGAGGGAATGGGATGGGAACGGAACGGGAATGGGGTGGGAACAGAGAGAACAGAGAGGGAATGGGATGGGAACAGAGATTGAATAGAGCGGGAATGGGATGGGAACGGAGCGGGAATGGGGTGGGAACAGAGATTGAACAGAGCGGGAATGGGGTGGGAACAGAGATTGAATAGAGAGGGAATGGGGTGGGAACAGAGCGGGAATGGGGTGGGAACAGAGATTTAAGAGAGCGGGAATGGGGTGGGAACAGAGATTGAACAGAGCGGGAATGGGGTGGGAACAGAGCGGGAATGGGGTGGGAACAGAGATTGAATAGAGAGGGAATGGGATGGGAACAGAGATTGAATAGAGAGGGAATGGGATGGGAACAGAGCGGGAATGGGGCTCGAACAGGGTGGGAATAGAGCGGGAATGGGGTGGGAATA